>NW_027551567.1:732993-739945 GCF_008692635.1 Crocuta crocuta
TTATTTCGCTCAGCATAACACCCTCAAGGTCCATCCATGTTGCTACACATGGCCAGATTTCATTCTTTCTCATTGCCATGTAGTATTCCATTGTATAGATTAACCACATCTTCTTGATCCATTTGTCAGTTGATGATGAATCAGGCTCTTTCCATGTTTTGGCTATTGTTGAAAGTGCTGCTATGAACATTGGGGTACATGTGCCCCTATTCATCACCACTCCTGTATCTCTTGGTTAAATTCCTAGCAGGGCTATTGCTGGGTCATAGGGGAGTTCTATTGTTAATTTTTGAGGAAACTCCACACTGTTTTCCAGAGGGGCTACACCAGTTTATATTTCCACCAACAGCGTAGGAGGGTGCCTGTTTCTCTACATCCTCGCCAGCATCTAGAATCCTCTGATTTGCTCATTTTAGCCACTCTGACTGGCATGAGGTGGTATCTCAGCGTGGTTTTGATTTCTATTTCCCTGATGAGAAGGGATACTGAGCTTCGTTTCATGTGTCTGTTGGCCATCTGGATGTCCTCTTTGGAGAAGTGTCTGTTCATATCTTCTGTCCATTTCTTCACTGGATTGTTTGTCTTTTGGGTGTGGAGTTTAGTGAGTTCCTTATAGATTTTGGATACTAGCCCTTTATCTGAGATGTCATTTGCAACTATCTTTTCCCATCCTGTCGGTTGCCTATTAGTTTTATGGATTGTTTCCTTTGCTGTGCAGAAGCTTTTAATCTTGATGAGGTCCCAATAGTTCATTTTTGCTCTTGACTCCCTTGCTTTTGGGGATGTGTCAAGTAAGAAGTTGCTGCAGTGGAGGTCAAGGAGGTTGTTTCCTGCTTTCTCCTCTAGGGTTTTGATGGTTTCCTGTCTCACGTTCAGGTCCTTTATCCATTTTGAGTTTATTTTTGTGTATGGTGTGAGAAAATTATCTAGTTTCATTCTGAATGTTGCTGTCCAGTTCTCCCAGCACCATCTGTTAAAGAGGTATCTTTTTTCGATTGGATGCTCTTTCCTGCTTTGTCAAAGATTAGTTGGCTGTACACTTGTGGGTCCAATTCTGAGTTCTCAATTCTATCCCATTGGTCTATGTGTCTGTTTTTGTGCCAATACCATACTGTCTTGATGATTACAGTTTTGTAGTAGAGGCTAAAGTCTGGGATGGTGATGCCTCCCATTTTGGTTTTGAGAAGATGTCAAACTTTTGCTCTTTGCAGATGACATGATACTCTACATGGAAAACCCAAAGGACTCCACCAGAAAACTGCTAGAACTGAAACTTGAATTGACCAAAGCTGCTGGATATAAAATCAATGTACAGAAATCAACTGCCTTTCTATATACCAAAAATCAAGCAGCAGAAAAAGAAATCAAGGAATAAGTCCCATTTACAATTCCACCAAAGACCAAACATATGTAGGGATAAACCTGACGAAAGTGGTAAAAGATCTGTATGCTGAAAATTATAGGAAACTTATGAAATAATTGAAGAGGACACAAAGAAATGGAAAAAAAACATCTCATTCTCATGGATTGGAAGAACAAATATTGTTAAAATGTAGATACTACCCAAAGCAATCTACACAATCAATGCTACCCCTATCAAAATAATGCAAAAATTTTTCACGAGGCTAGGAAAAACAATTCTAAAATTTGTATGGAACCAGAAAAGACTGGATGGCAAAGTAATGTCAAAAAAGAAAACCAAAGCTGGAGGCATCACAATTCCAGACTTCAAGCTTTGTGATCACCAAGACAATATGGTACTGGCACAAAAACAGACCATAGATAAATGGAACAGAACAGAAAACCCAGGAATATACCTACAGTTATATGGCCAACTCATCTTTGATGAAGGAGGAAGTATCCAATGGAAAAAAAGACTTCAGCAAATGGTGTCAGGAAAACTGGACAGTGACATGAAAAAGAATAAAACGGGACCACTTTCTGATGCCATACACAAAAGTAAATTCAAAAAGGATGAAAGACCTAAATGTGAAACAGGAAACCATCAAAATCATACAGGAGAAAACAGGCAACAACCTCTTTGACCTTGGCCACAGAAACTTCTTAGTAGACATGTTTCTGAAGGCAAGGGAAACAAAAGTAAAAATGAACTATTGGCACCTCATCAAGATAAAAAGCTTCTGCACAGTGAAGGAAATGATCAACAAAACTAAAAGGCAACTGATGGAATGGGAGAAGAGATCTATAAATATATAAATATATTTTGGAAATTTCCATCTCTATTTTATTGGATAAAGGGTTCCCATCCAAAATCTATAAAGAACTTATCGAACTCAACACCCAAAAAAACAAATAATTCAGTGAAGAAATGGGCAAAAGACATGAATAGATACTTTGCCAAAGAAGACATCCAGATGGCTAGCAGACACTTGAAAAGATGCTCAAATATCATTCATCATCAGGGAAATACTAATCCAAACCACAATGAGATACGATCTCACATCTGTCAGAATAGCTAAAATTAAGAACTCAGGAAACAAAAGATGTTGCTGAGGATATGGAGAAAGGGGAACACTTTTGCACTGTTATTGGGAATGCAAACTGGTGCAGCCACTCTGGAAAACAGTATGGAGTTTCCTCAAAAATTAAAAATAGAATGACCTTACCACCTAGTAATTGCACTACTAGGCATCTATCCAAAGGATACAAAAATGCCAATTCAAAGGGGCACATGCACTCCAATGTTTACAACAGTGCTACCAACAATAGCCAAATTATGGAAAGAGCCCAAATGTCCACTTACTGATAAATAAATAAAGANGCAAATATTATATAGTTTCAATCACATGTGGAATTTAAAAAACAAAACAGATGAACAAGGGAAAATAAGACAAAAATGAGAGGGAGGCAAACCATAAGAGACACTTAAAAATAGAGAACAAACGGAGAGTTGCTGAAGGAGAGGAGAGTGAGGGGATAGGGTAAATAGGTGATGGGCATTAAGGATGGCCCGTATTGGGATGAGTACTGGGTGTTGTATGTAAGTGATGAATCACTGGGTTCTACTCCTGAAACTAATACTACACTGTATGTTAACTAACTTGAATTGAAATAAATAAATTTTAAAAATAAAAATAAGCAATTAATTAAAAAAATAATTAATGGACCAGATTTGGCTCATGGACTATAGTTTGCTAGTCTCTGCTTTATAGAATTGTGGTGAAAATCAAAAGTAACCCACACAATGTAAGTAAAGCATCTAGCATATAGTGGGTACTTGGATTATTATGTTATAGGCCTGGGAAAATATGAGTATACAAAAACAAACATGACCCCTGAATGCATGTAGGGGGGTGATGGATATTAAACAATCATCCAAATAATATAATTAAATCCACCCCACCCCCAACTCCCACCAAACTTCACACGTTCAGACTTAAGCTGATCCACTGTCATCAAAGGTCTATGAAAGTCTCTTCTGTTGCCTTCTTTGATTTGTCATCATTCTATGAAGAAAACATAGATGGTGGTATGACAGTGTGTAGCATGCTCTATGGAGATGAAACTACAACCTCAAAATGAATTAGCCATGTAAAGGAAGGAAAGAGAGGGAAGCGTGTTCCAGGCAGAAACCAGCATGTACAAAGGCCCTGATGAGGAAAATAGCTTGGTTCTCTTCCCAAAACAAAAGGAAGGCAGAGTTTGTGGGAGGGGGGAGAGTTTGCAAATGAAGCTGGATAGATAGGGAGGGATCAAGAGAACCCAAAGGATATGTAAAGTTTTGGGGATTTCATTGTAAGTCCCAAAAGGAAACCTGGAATGTTCTCCAATGATCACATTTGTATGTCCAACATATAGATGTCAGTGTGATTAATGTTATGGTGTAATTATTAATAAGGGCACCAAAAATATTTTGTGAACTGTTAATAACTAATAACTCTTTTGAAAATAATCCCTCCTTCAAAGTCTCCCCCCAAACACCTTTTGATTGTGTCCTCTGTTTCATTCCAGACTATCTGATTCAGGAGACTGAGAAAGTTGTTTTAGTCCTGGAATGAAATAAGTGGCTCAAGGTGAAGCACAGGACATTCTCTCTACCTCTGAGGAGGACACAGCATGGCAGCAGTCAGGGGGAGCATACATCACTCAAGCATAGTGAGGATTCACAGCCTTTAAGAGCATGAGAAGCCTGAGCCTGGCCCAACATCATGGGCAGCACTGTGGTGACATTCTGCTCCACATGACTTCACAAATAAGCAGTGAGGCTCAAGTAGGGCCCAACATAAGGAACATAGGGTGCTGCATGTGAGCTCAAGTGAAGTACCTTTCCTGTCCCCCCAAACCAGGTATTTACAGAAACAAATGGCTAGGACTTTTTTAAAAAAATTATCATTGAGAGATGGAGAGAGACAGAGCATGAGCGTGGGAGGGGCAGAGAGAGGGGGAGACACAGAATCTGAAGCAGGCTCCAGACTCCAAGCTGTCAGCACAGACCCTGACATGGGGCTCAAACTCACGAACAGCGAGATCGTGACCTGAGCCGAAGTCTAATGCTTAACAGACTGAGCCACCCAGGAGCCCCTGGCTAGGGCTTTAAAGAGAGGAGCAAGGATGGGGCGCCTGGGTGGCTTAGTCGGTTAAGCGTCCGACTTTCGCTTAGGTCATGATCTCACGGTTCGTGGGTTCGAGCCCCGCGTCGGGCTCTGTGCTGACTGCCAGCTCGGAGCCTGGAGCCTATTTCGGAGTCTGTATTTCCCTCTCTCTCTGACCCTCCCCTGCTCACGCTGTCTCTCTCTCTATCTCCTAGAAATAAATAAAACATTTAAAAAATAAAAATAAAAAAAATAAAGAGAGGATCAAGGAGTCTTGTGGAAGCAGGTGAAATGCAAGCCACAAAACAGGTTAATAGTACCTGCTGTAGTTCAGTTCTGTTAGTGGGAAAAGACCAAAATTCAGATTAAGGCGTAAAAGAAGAGAATGAAGAAAGAAAAGTAAATGGAAAAGATGAGAAGAGAACAAAGGAAAAGGGACTAACAGACACAAAGAGGAAATATACTTATGGTCCTCTCTGCATAAGTGTTACTAAGAGGGAAGACTAACAAAGGGAACCAGACAGTGGCATGGGATACCAAGAAACAAAACCCAAAATGGGGACAGAAACGGAAACTGAAGGGGGCAGATAAAGATGGACAGACAGAGCCCAAGGGAGAAAAAATGAGCTCAATATATTTCCAAAGTGCTGTTTTCAAGGTAAATTGCTTTTGTCCCATCCAGCTGTTTGTGAACATAAGTCAGTTGTTGCCTGTTATCACTGACCTTTACAATTCTGATTATCTACTCAGCAGTTAGCTAGTATTCCCCAGACAGTCTCAACTCTGCACTAGAGGAGATAGCCACAGCAGGTCCTTGGGTGGAGGAAGAGAGGAGCGAACCTGCCAAGAAGGAAATTTCCATCCTGGCTGCAGAACAATGATGCCTCATAGGCTTCTTTCCTGTGGCTCTAAAAAACAATAATCATACCATACATTTATTAAACTTAAAAATACTCTTATCATTTGCAACACAGCAATGGTTTTCCTCCACTTGCCATCCTGCAAACTTAAGACAGAGGTGGGTTAAGTTACAGACTATTAAGGCACAGAGGTAGAAGTTGAACGCCCTTGGCCTGGCCAAGCCACAGGCTCATTTTCACCCACCTTATCTCCTCAGTAGCAAGGTAGAAAGCCTGATGCCTTACAGGACATCAGCCTGGAAACAGTTGCTCTTCTGAACTTTCACTTCAGTACAACTTCTTTGATTCTGGTTTCAGGCAATGAGATTAGCAGATGGTTTCTCCAACACAAAGCTAAGATCTTGGCAATTCTTTCAAGCACTATTTTTAGATTCTTCTCCTCACCTCCCCCGCACCCCCTCCCCAACACATACAAGAGCAAAAGGAATTTGAGGCAGAGAGTGTAGACTTACACAAAGAACGTCAGTGGAGGGGCCGACACAGAGATCCCAAACCACTGAGCACTCTTCCTCCTCCGGTTCTATCATACTTAAGACATCCAATACTGAGCCCCAGGCTATTATGCTCCCCATCTCTCAGAGAATGAAACAGTTCCATTATGATGAGAAAGACATAGTTCCTGGCTAACAATGTATAAATGTCCTAAGTCTGGAGTCATCACATAATTATCCAAATTATAAATTCAGACAAGTTATCCACTTGCCTCATCAATAAATTTGCATTTTTGCTTTTATCCACATAGATGAGCAATAGTGTCTTTTTTTTGTTTCTTTAAGTGGGGGAGGGGAAGTAAGGAAGAACAGAAATTAACAGTCAATATTGGTTCATATTAAGCAATGATGCTAACACAATTGCTCTGAAACTGGGAGAGTTCCAGGATGAATTTCATGGAACTCAGGTGGAAAATGTGAATGGATATAGGGTCCAAGTGAGAAGTATGTTGATAGAAGCTGATATCAGAGCATTAAACTAGGTCACTGCACCTCTTAACAGACATCATTCTAATCAGCTTCAATCAGCATTCAGTCTGGGTGATTAGAGGAGAAAACCCAAAAACGTCCTTGGTTACTCTCTAACATTCCTGAGAGGTATTTAAAATCTTGTTCTTGCCCTCATTTCCATGGGAGTGGGGATGCATATGAATTCATGTAAATGAAAAGTATAGTTGGCAAAGCCAGATTGAGCCAGGAGGCTTAATCAATGGCCCCAATGCCAGGCGCTAAAGCCACCACCCAGCAAACACAAGGTACCAGAGATACCTTTTTTTTTTTTTTTGTCTCTCTTAACCTAGTTTCCCAGTCACAGATAAAACAAGTGTCTAAAGATAGAGGAGAAAACTGTAATACAATCTTATAACATATATATAAGATTCTTAAGAAAAACAACAAGAAAGGGGTGTGTACATGGAGAGAGTGGGGGTAAACATAGTTCTTCTTACATATCTGTTAACTTAAATACAGAATGGACAGGTTTCCCCCA
>NW_027551567.1:740083-965724 GCF_008692635.1 Crocuta crocuta
GGGGGGGCGGGGGGGGGGGGGGGCGGAGGACAGATGGATCATTTGCTCCTTGGCCCGGTCATAAGCAGAAAGCAGATTACAAGAATGAGCGATGTCACAGGTCTCCTCCTTTCTGCATGGGAGAATCACAGGATTTACATGTTCACTTATTTATTCCTCAGTAACAACTGTTTGAGGTAAACACTATCTTTCAGCCCAATTGTACAGAATGGGAAATGTGGGCTTCAAAAAACTAGGCAGTTTTCCCAAGTCATGCAGCTAGTAAGTGGCAGGTAGCAGACAAAAATGCAGATGTTCTGATTTTAGAACTATGTTTCCTAACTTCTGTCTATATTGCAACACAGAAACTATTCTGCAATGAGGGAACAGCAATTAAGGTACATTAGTATCACTGACTTTGATGAGTGTGAGACCTAGTATGTTTCCTGAGTACAATGACACTGTTAAATTCTGCCATAATAAAGAATTACTTTTTTGGGGCACCTGGGTGGGCCAGTCAGTTAAGCGTCCGACTTCAGCTCGGCTCAGGTCATGATCTCGCAGTTCAGTCCGTTGGTTTGAGCCCCACAATGGGCTCTGTGCTGACAGCTCAGAGCCTAGAGCCTGCTTTGGATTCTGTGGCTCCCTGTCTCTCTGCCCCTCACCTGCTCGTGCTCTGTCTCTCTCTGTCTCTCAAAAATGAATAAATGTTAAAAAACATTTTTGGAAAAAAAAAGAATTACTTCTTGTTTCTAAAAGAGAAAATTCTCCTGTTTTCCTCTACTCACCCTCATCACTTCTAACACCAAATGTTGGAGTGTGGATTTTGACACAAACTTCCAAGAATTATCAGAGACCCCACAAGTTAAGGGCTCAAGTCCCAGGAAATTGCCCCCTCTTGCCACTTCAAATACCAACTGCAAGTCCAGGTTATCACCTGTGCTTCTAATTGACCAGCTATAAACTGCAGTTTCCCACAACCCCCTCCTCATGTTTGATAATTTACTAGAACAGCCCACAGAACTCAGGAAAGCACTTTACCTGTTTATTATGAGATATAACTCAGGAATAACCAAATGGAAGAGATGTATAGAGCAAGGTCTCGGGCGGTGATGGGATGCACAGAGATTTCATGCTCTTTCTGGGTACACCACCTCCCTGGTACCCCCATGTGTTCCCTAACCTGACAGTTCTCCAAACCCTTCAGTTAGGACATTTATGGAGGCTTCGTTACATAGGCATGGTTGATTAAATCATTGGCCGCCAGTGATTAACTCCAACTCCAGCCTTCTCTCTCCCCAGAGGTCAAGGAGTAGGGTCAAAACTTCCAACCTTCTAAAGATTTGATTGGTTCCCCCAGCAATCAGCCCTCAGCCTCAGGTTATCAGGGAGGCCCCCGGCCACTAGACATCTTATTAGTATGCAAAAATACACTTGTCACTTCAGAGATTCCAAGGGTTTTAGAAACTATAGGCCACGAAACGGGGGCAGAGATCAAATATATATTTATTACATCACAATGTGTTTGTTTGTTTATTTGTTTTACAGAAAATCCATGGTGCTGAACTAAGTTGATGTATATTAAATTCTTTTTAAAACTCAAATCCTTGACCTAACAGAGGCTCATGTTGATACACAATGGGTTTAATAAGCTGGGGGTTGTGTTCATAATTAAGATTCACTTTGCAAGAAGCTAAGCCTGAACACAGAAGTTGCTGTTACTGAAAGTCACATTGCTAACAGTTTTATAAGTCTTCTGAAAATGATCAAGTTAGCTTAGAAGAGAAAGATTTGCCAGAGACCTGTCCTTGGCAATGCACAGTTCCTTGTTGAAATGAGACACAATGGGAAATATGAAAATGTAAAGTTCATGGGAATATAATTTATTTAATAGACAAGACCAACTTATTTGGGATAATAAAGTTAAAAGAATGTGTTTCCAGGCAGTAGCTCCCTGTTATATTCTATTACAGAGCAAATTGTTACAGTTACCAGATAAACCTCCTGGAAAAGAAGAGTCCGTACGCTCCCCCAGAATCATTGACATAACCTCAGCTTTAACAGTTCAAGTATGTGGTTTCTATCCACAATTACAGACTCTCAGAGACACCCATGTACTCCACATCTATGTCTCTGGAAGAAAAAAACCTCTTATTAAGTTGATTTGCCCTTTGTCACTGTCACAGATATGTTTTCCCTGTTTTGACAGGTAGTTGTAATTCTATTAGCAGCCCATCGACTTCCCTGTGAAATCGATCTGTGTTGGGCTGGCTGGATCTTCTTAAACTGGCTGATTTATTGCTTCTGCATGTTTTTAGAAAAAAAGAGCATGTGCATGCTCACAAGTGAGCTAAAGAGTCAAGGAGCAGGAGAGGAAGAAGGAGAGAAAAAGAGATACTCCTGTCACTCCAGAGTACAAAGTATCTAAACAATATTTGAAAACAAATCATTTTTAGCCCCACTGTTGGCTGTCTCTGTGACTGGTGAGCTGTGCCCTTTTGTGAGCAGACTAGCTGAGATGCCCGTCAATGCTGGCCATATAAGTGACTGCTAATTTCCCTTATTAATTTATTTTGCTGTCTCGTGTATAAACTAGAAGAAATTGTTCACTTTGAATATCCTCAGTGTTGATCTATCATAGTTGCCTAATTTTGATGTTGTACATCACATCTCACAGTAACCAGAAAATGAGTTGCTGCCTCCATGTGTCCCTGTCTGTGCCTGAAATCTTGCCCATTGAAAGGAAAGCACTCAAGCCAATTTGCAGGAGATCACAGTTTGCCAGAGGTCAGAGCCAGAAATCACCACTGAATTTTGTTTAAAGAACCACATCAAGAAGGAGGAGGAGGAGGAGAGGGAGGAAAGGAAGAGAATGAAAAGGAAAGGAAGGGAAGGGATGAGAAAGGAAGATAAGGGAAAGGAATGGAGGGAAAGGGAAGGAAAATGAAAAATTAATAAACACCCCTGTCTTAAAATTTCATTCCAAAATTTGTGATGGAATAAAGCAATGCTAAATTAAAATAGCATGGTTAATACCAGGCAAACTGAAAATAAGTTGATATTTCCTGATACTAAAAGAAATATTGCACAGTCACATTCCATTTCAAACTGAAAATTATTCTAAATATTCTAGTGTTAACTTCATGAACATAAATATGAATATTAACATCTCACAAGTACCATTTGTAATTTCATCCTTGAGCAATATAGTGAAGAGGCTAATTTAAGCAGACTTATTACTAGAAAATACAGTTAAGTAGGAAAATTCCACTTTTGCTCTCTTTCTTCTCCATTTATGTATGTATCCTCTATAAGTTTAGAGATATTTGAAGAATATACTCAACTCATTCTTACCTTCTAGGAGAACACTGAAGCTTTCTCCACCTTCTTTATCTGAACCTTTATAAATATTAGACCAGCAAAGTGACAAAGTAATGCTTATATAAATGATAAACTAACAAGATTCAGTGTATTAATTCTCTCAGATTTTGCATTTTTACTGGAAATGTTTATAAACACAATAGTTTAATCAAAATAGAGACTAATGATGAGAACCCTCACCATTACTGAAGACAGATAAGTGGATGGGGGGATATTTGTCAGCAGGTGTACCTTTTAAAAACCTTCAAATGACACTCTTATAATGTGCTGATTCTAAAACACAAACAATAACTCTTCTGTCCTACAGAGCCCTGAGAACACTGGCAGTCCTGTATTAAGCTGTGCTGTCAGCTCAGTTAAGCTGAGACACCCTGAAGCTTCCAGATTAAAGTTGGCCCAAAGAGATGTTTCTACAAGATTGGAAGACAGAAGTGAAGCTGGTCACAGTTAGACACAGTAGCAAAGAGATGCAGAAGAGCCTTATAGGTCCCAGCTTATCATCACTCTCTTCTACTCTGCTCCCAACTCTCCTTGACAACAGATGGCCATGCTGGCCAACAGTGGCCCCCAGGCTCAGCTACAGACCCTTAGTGCCTTAATAGGCACACAGAAGCAATAGCTTCCCAAACACTTTTCCATGGTCTCACTTTGACAGCTTGATGAGCTTGGTGTCTCAGATCAAGCAACACAAACTTCCCTGCAAGTTCTAATTTGTCATTCTTGGCCTGTACTTCAGGCATACTGGTTAGTAACTCCTTCTCAGATCCTCCAACTCCTCTTCAGGACTGTACTTACCCAGTTCCTCCCACATTTATGTCAGGTCTCATCCCTAATTTAAAAAATCTCCTATTCCCATAATACTTATAGTGCCCCCTGCTTCCTAACTAAACCCTGACTGATACAGTCCCCTGCAGATGGTCTTTATAGAGGCATACCCTACACATGTGAGGCTGTGCACATGTGCATGATTCACAACCACAAACTACTGTCTGTTACCAAGTTCCACAAACATAAACCTACATAATCTGTCTGAATCTCTAATTTGTGTCATGGGAGATAAAATTTACAATTTGTTTTTTTTTAATTCTTTATCATTTTAAAGTTGAACCTAATTTTCAATATGTGCTCTCTATGCATCAGCTAAATTAAGGAGGTATAGACTCAAGGTTCAAAAACAAATTACTAATGGACTGATCACCAACAACCATCTTAAACCCCAAGCTAAATAGATCATACTCTACCATTTATCCTCTTAAGTAAGGTCCTGGGTCATGAATATTCATAGTTTCTGATCAATATTAGTCCTAAGTCAGAGGTTGAAATACTTTAGATCTCATGACATAGAGTACTTGGGATAAAAACAGATCCCAGAGTGTGTCCTAGCTAAACCTTTGAACAAATTGGGAGAAGGGAAGCATCACTTGGTTTTGTTTTATTGTGGTAAGAATACTTAACATGAGATTTATCTTCTTAACAGATGTTTAAATTACAATGCAGTATTATTATCCATAGATACAATGTTGTACAGCAGATCTTTAGAACTTCTTTATCTTGTGTAATTAAGAAGTATGGGCCACTAAGTTTTGATCACATTCCCAAGAAACCAGTGTTTAACACTTATGGCTTCCAGGTATCATAACAACAGAGTTGACTTAAGGTGGAGTCATATCTAATATTTATGTGCCAAGCAGCAATGCTATCCATTCATAAGTTCTATTAAAATAAAATGAAATGCATAGATACTGATTTATAACTATTTATTTAAAACTTGCATATTCTTGTAATAGAGAAAGAAGGGACTTGAGAAAAGGGTTGGAAGAAGACTAATGCAGTATGAATAATGGAGAATTCACAGAGAAAGGTAGAAAATCAAGCACTGGGTAGTAAATAGATGGAAAAGAGATAATAAGAGAAGATAATAAGAGATAATAAGGAAGTAAGGGGAGAATTTACATGTACACATGTATACATACATATGCTGATTATGAAGTATAAGGGCCAAGGGGACTGGGAGATAAACATTGGAAGGAACAGACTGGTCAGCCTATAAATGCTGCCTTTGGGTCTGAGACTCACAACTGGGACAATGAGATTTGGTTAGGGCCAGGCTTATTCTGCAATGGAAAGATGACCTATAAAAGTGACCATTGCTCTAAGACCCCTCTTAAAGGGATCTGCTTCTGGTACTTACCATGCACGATAACAAAACAGGATGTCAGAAAGGAAAAGTGCAAACTTCTTCCATGAATTACCCCCATTTGCTGTATGGACTGAAGAAAAAAAAAGGCAAAAAACGCCATCAATAATATTCCACAACCAGAGAACTCTAGCTACAAATTTTTTCTTTTTAAAAAATTTTTTAAATGTTTTATTTATTTCTGAGAGAGAGAGAGAGAGAGAGAGAGAGAGACAGCATGAGCAGGGGAGGGTCAGAGAGAGGGAGACACAGAATCTGAACACAGCCTCCAGGCTCTGACCTAGGTGTCAGCACAGAGCCCGACGTGGGGCTCGAACCCACAAACAATGAGATCATGGCCTGAGCCGAAGCCGGATGCTTAACCGACTGAGCCACCCAGGTGCCCCACAAATTTTTTCTTCATAGTAGGCTAATTTTTAAAATCCCATCTTTAAAACCATTGAGGCTAGACAAATAATATAATATGCAGAGAGTTTCTTTTTGGCCACTAATATCAAGTGCTGATAGAGTGCTCAGTATTTTATAAGACATACAGACAAGCATAATACCTGTCTCTGAAAAAAGCATTTTTCAGAACATCATGAAAGAGCACAAATAAAAGAACCAGACTTCTCTGAAGTTACTTGGGCGTCAGATTACATCTGCAAAATCAAAATTATATCCCAATATTCTTGTCTGATTTTTAATTTGCTTGAAGCCAAATAAGCATGAATAATGACAAAGAAATCTCAGCCTAGGAGCTGATAAAATCATAAACCATGTAAAGGACACTTGGTTGGTTTCTGTCATAAAACTCCATCATAAAATCACACTTGCATCAAAAGTTTTTGCCAGTTTCTGTCTTTTCCCCTCAAAATAGCCATCTCTGCCAAAGGACATTCAGTTCGATGCCAGGAACTATCAGTTATTAGGGCTTGTCAGCAGTCAGAAATCATTCAGATATATTTCCTGCACCCTTCCGAAGCTATAAATAAAAATTGTACACTACCACCTACTGAACAAAAGGATTTGGGCTTAAATGACAGCAGTCAAGATTTAGGTTAGATAGAAATAAATATTGTGTGATGAGGGAAGTTAAGATATTGGAAAGGATCATATTGAGAGAGACTAGAGACCCCCCTCTCTAAATGACTTGAAAACAAGATGTATTTTTCTCCAGGATCCCACAAATCAAGAGCTCAAGTATATAATAACAAAAAAAGACTGTATCTATTCATTGCTCTATAGATTATCAAATTCTACAATTCTGTGATTAAAACAGAAAAGCAACATGGGGAAACTTAGTCCTCATCCTCCTTCCTCCATAAAATGTGAATCCTTTCACATCTAAACACAATTTCCCCATTAATCAAAATCACCAGAGAGAGAGGCAAACCATAAGAGACTCTTAAATAAAGAGAACGAGCTGAGCGTTGCTGGAGGGGAGGCAGGTAAAGGGATGAGCTAAATGGGTGATGGGTATTAAGGAAGGCACTTGTTGGGATGAGCACTGGATGTTATATACAAGTGATAAATCATTGGATTCTACTCCTGAAACTAATACTACACTGTGTGTTAACTAACTTATATGTAAATAAATTTTTAAAAATCACCATGAATGTGGTTATTAACAAGCTTGATAATAGAAATCCAAAAATACCTGGGTTCAAATTTCAACACCACTCTACTAGCTGTATGATCTTAGAAAAAATCAATTAAGTGCTCTAATCCTCAAATTACTCATGAATAAAATAACTTCTGCCCTACCTACATCATAAGTTTGTCATAAGTATCATATGCAGTAATGTCTATGAAAGTGCTTTGTAAACTGTAAAACATAAATCATGTGATGGTGACACTATCACTACATGACAGGTGGCCATAAAATCACATCCAAATCACAGAAAAGCAGATTGTGCTCAGTTAATAAGAAGATAGAACTCAGATTCAGTGGGATAGTAAGCAAACACCAGCAGGATAGGGGCAGGGAACAAAAACCAACTGAAGTGTTTACTCAAGTTGTTATTGAACAGATGGGAACCACAAGGTCTCTGCCATACTTCATATTCTCTGGGTCTCCTGTGTTTTAGGAGACAGATTTGTCCCTTTCAGCTTTTCAATCCTTGATATGGTTTGCCACCACTTTTGCTACACTGAGAATCACTGTGCTAAAGCCTACTGACATCCAGGTCTCAGGAGTCTAGACACTTGTTCAACCTTAGAGAATATAGAATATAAATCATGATTCTCTGTTTTAGGCCCATGAGGGCCTACATTTAAATTCTGAATGTAGGTTGACCTGTCTTTGCTCTGTGGTGCACTCTTAATCTGGAAGGCTTTAAACTTTTTGAAGGCAGTAGTCTGGAAAAATAAACTTTCTTATAATTAGGAGATAACAAAACCCCAGAGATACCAGAGAAACTCATATAGAAATTCTTGTAGAATCACACAGCATTTCTGTAATGCACTTGTCACAATAATTAAAATTACTTCAAGGTGCCTTGCAAAATATTAAAGTACTGCATAATAATTGCAAAAACAGGTAAGTGTTTGATAACAGATATGAAAAAAGATGAGGTGTGGCAGATAACTTCTCTTTTCTTTTGAAGTCTAATGTAATAGAAATAAATTGTGAAGTCCAAAAAGGCACTCAAATTTCAAAACTCACCTGTAGACACAACCAAGTACTTTCTAGTCTATTTTGTGGCTTCTTTCTTCACAAAATTCGTTAAATTATTTTACACTTTGACTGTCAAAACAATATATAACTTGAAATTGCACATTTCTCCAGTAGTTAAAAGGGGCATCTTTAAAACCAAGATGCTTTCATGATAGCAAAATTGATTCAATACCTAAATGCATGATTTCTATTGATGATATCTGAACACATATTGCCTAGCTTGGTAACTGCATATAAATACACCAAAAATAATTCAAGAGTTAATTTTCTATATAAGAGACTATTTAGGCTCTTCAATTTCCCATGCCCATTCTGGTTTATGATTTTTAATCATCTTAGATTATCCCTCCAACAGAGCTCTGACTTTATTATTTTGCCTTGCTATTTCAAACACTGAGGTTATAGTCTGCTCCTTATTTTGAAAAATGTGTGTGCTCCTGAAAGCTAATAAACCAATGTGTATTTACAATGTGTTAGTTTTCATACTCTGTTAGGCAGCAGACACAGAAGATGGTTACCACACAAGAATCAGCCAAAAATCAAGCCTATGGATAACTGAGCACTAAGCTGTGTCACAGAATACAAATTCTCTAGTAAATCAGTGGAAAGAAGAACACTAAGGAATGGAATGGTTCAATATAATCTCCCTAAAGGATAGGAGTTGAGCTAATCTTTGGAAGATAATTTAGTATCAGAGTGAAAGGTACTAGATGTTCAAGTTGGGGAACGATCATGATAAAATTCTTTGAAGAAATCAATCCGAAGTTCAGACTGATTGGAAATTAGAGATAATGTTAGAAGGTAAAGGATAAACTTGACTAGGCAGAAAAAGAATCTTGAAACTTGACAAAGAAATCAGGCTTGTTGCAATAAGCTACAATGAAGCCATTAAGCTAGTTCATGAACAAGGATGTAACATGAAAGATTAGTATTAAAGAAACTTCAGGTAACAATTATATGCAGATGATTGAATGGAAATGACACCAAAAGATGGGAGACCAGTTTGGAGGCACTTAGATAAGCCTATATGACAGTATCAGAATCAGAAAGAAAAGGTACAGGACTGAATATCTGAAAGAGAATTCAATGACTATCTAGTTGAAAGGCCTCCTTTTTTCAAACTAAGGCTTAGGAAGATTGTATGGGCTCCTATGTGGAATTTAAGAAACAAAAGAGATGAACATAGGGAAAAGGAAGAAAAAAGAAAATAAAAACAGACAGGGAGGCAAACCATAAGAAACTCTTAAATACAAAGAACAAACTGAGGGTTGCTGGAGGGGTGATGAGTTGGGGGGATGGGCTGAATGGGTGATAGGCATTAAGGAGGGTACTTGTTGGGATGAGCACTGGGTGTTACATGTAAGTGATGAATCACTAAATTCTACTCCTTAAAACCATTATTACACTGTATGTTAACTAACTTGGATTTAAATTTTTAAAAAATCAGAAAAAAGCAAATTAAATCCAAAGCAAGAAGATGGCAGGAAATAATAAAGAGCAGCAATCAATAAAATTTGAAACAGAAAAACAACAGAAGAGTGTCTCCCCCACCCTAGCGCTTACTGTGCTGTATAGATTCTATTATTCTAAAATACCATGAAGAATTCAGAGCTAACATTTTCTTGGAGTAGCCAATAGGTTCCTAAAAGACTGATCTTCTCCAGAAGCCAGACAGGAAAGAATTTGGAGGTCAGTGTCTGGGGTTGGCACTGACCTCTGTTAGCCAGCAATGCAGGTCTTAACCAGGAAAGCTGAAGAGGATTCCCCCAACAATCCAAAATAAAATGCCCTCATCTCAGGGAGCTGCAGTGTCCGTAGACAATCAAGCAATGCCATGATGACATGGTCATGTGCTATGATGAAGATCAGCACAGTCTGTGACCCCAAGGGAGTGTCTCAGTTGGACAGAGACAGTGCAATTAAATTCTGAGATTGATAATGCATCAGCACGGAAAGAAGTAGAAGGATCCACACAGAACAGGGATCAAGTTCATGTTTAATATTACTGGAATAAAACATGCTGAATTGAGGGGGGAAAAAGGAAGACTGTATGGCTTGTACAAATCAACCATTTTCCAGTTAGTAGTAGTCAAGACTGAAACCTAGCCTTCTGAGCACCTAGAAAATTGAAGAAATTTTGAAGAAAGAAATTGCAAGACTATATTATAGGCAAGTTTGGCAATAATAATAAAGATGGAAAGCATAAAGCTTACCTCTGTGGCTTAGAATCTAGAGGTAAATGTTTGAACAGTGCTACAATTAACCATGAGGAAAATAAGAATACTAGCTTGTGGAAAAGCTGATGATTTAGAATTTTATTATGTTAAATTTCAGATGATGGTAGAATACCTAGGTGGACATGTCTTCCAATAATTGAAAATAAGGGACAATTTAGGACTGACAGCACAGTTCTATAGCTCCTATCCAGACCTCTCTCCAGGTCACTGAACAAATATTTTTTGTCACTCAAGTTAGAAACCTGAGACTCATCTTCATCTCCTTCTTTTACCTCACTGACTGCAGCCAATCAATGGCCAATCAGTGCAGCCAATCTAGATTTTATCTACTTGCTATTTTGTCCATTTTTGCTACAGCCATCTTGGTTTAGACTCTTGTCAACTCATGCCTGGTTTATGACAATGGTCTCCTAACTGGTTCCATTGTCTGCTGTGGATCTCATTTTCGCCTCATTGAATGTAATTACTAGAATGGTCTTCTAAAATTCAAGTCAAATCATCATGTTACTTCTTTACTTATAATTCTTTAATTACTATTCTCATATATGAAGTTTTATTTTTTTTAATTTTTTAATCTTTTATTTGTTTCTGAGAGAGAGACACACACACACTCAGCATGAGTAGGGGAGGGTCAGAGAGAGAGGGAGACACAGAATCCAAAGCAGGCTCCAGGCTCTGAGCTAGCTGTCAGCACAGAGCCCTAAGTGGGCCTCGAACCCACGAACTGTGAGATCATGACCTGAGCCAAAGTTGGAGGCTTAACCGACTGAGACACCCAGGTGCCCCTCATATATGAAGTATTAGGTCTCATAATCTTATCCTTGCTTTCTTCTTAAGAGCTTCAAATGGATGGAAATATATGGAAATTTCCAAATAGTCTATCTGGTTTACACTTCAGTCGTTTTGCTTGGCTAACTCGCTTTTCTTAGGTTGCCCTTCCCTCCACATCTCCCCTACTCATACTTTCCATCTCTCTTAGCTACTGAACAACTAGCCCTATTTCAAAACTGAACTCAGGGGTGCCTCGGTGGCTCAGCCAGTTAAGCAACCAACTTTGGCTCAAGTCACGGTTTGTGGGTTCAAGCCTCGCGTCGGGCTCTGTGCTGACAGCTAGCTCAGAGCCTGGAGCCTGTTTCAGATTCTGTGTCTCCCTCTCTCTCTGACCCTCCCTGCTCACACTGCCTCTCTCTCTCAGAAATAAATAAAACATTAAAAAAGAAATTAAAAAATAATGAAATGTCTCTATTTAAATTTTCTTAATATTACCTCACTCAGTAGAACTGATGAGCTTCTCCTTTATGTCTCCTTTGTATATAACCCATATCATTTTATTACAGATGTAGTTGAATGCCTATATCTTCATCTAGATTGGATGGCCTTTGAGAGCAGAAACCATATCCTATTCACCACTATATCTCCTAAAAGAGAGCCTGGTTAACAATGTGTACTTTATAAACATCTTCATTTATGCATTATATAGACACCTGAGATATAGACACACTTGAATAAGATTGGAAGTGCAAAATTCCCAAACAGATTGCTTGAGAGCTAGATGACAGTTAAGGTCTAACAACAGCTAAAGAAGCCATAAAAAAAGACAAGAGAAGGAATGATAAGAACTTTCTAAAAAGCCTAGGAAGAAAAGAGTTTAAGGAAAAAATGGGAGGAAATCATATAAAGGAGAGTTTAAAATATTAAAAGATATTTATAAGGCTATATTTATATTTATAAAAGAGATTTATTAGTAGTATAGCAGTGTAAAACATACCAATCCAAATCTCCAAAAAATGGCACATTCTGACATTTATTTGGTAGAATACATATGCCAGTAAAGATTTAAGTGTGAAATACAGACAGGTAAATGCTCATGTAAAACAATGCTAACTGAAAAAGTAGCAGATAATGTTGCCCAACCCATTTATTATAAGCATATAAAGAAATATGGGCTTAAATTTAAAAACTGAAGATTAACTAACATAGTTACTGCACTAAAATAAAGGAATTAAAAAGATTTTTTTTCTGAAATATTTGTTTCATTTAAAAGTTTAAATTTTTAAATAATGGGTGTTATCAGTATTAAATTCAATTTTTAAAAAAGGGTCATTTATTTATAAATAAAATCCTGTCTTACCTGGGCTTGATAGTTCCTACTCGATAAGTATATAGCACTATAAAGGAACAATGTATAACAAAAACTATCCAGACATGGTATCTTTGCTTTTAAGTTCAAATTTTTATATTTTTTTAAACAAGGGATATGTGCATTAACTAATATAATGTTATTTTATGTCTGTGATGGCCCTCTCTAAAACACGGATAACTGATGTTTGACTTTACCAGTTCTGTTTCCTGGATTAAAGTTTGCAAAAGTTCTTTATATGTCAATTGCATGTTAACTCAACCAACAAATATATATGGAAGACCTGATTGTTAGGAGTGAAAGTATTCAGGATACCAGATCTCTTTATTCCTAACCACCCACCTGGGGCCATCATTACTTCCTTGAGATATCATAAGATAAGGTTTGGGTATAGATAATAGGTTGAAATAGGAGAGCCAAATTAAAATGCCCCAGGCAGGCAAGGTAAATTAATGAATCGAATCAAGCTTAAAAGCATATGCCTGTCCATAAGAGAACAGTAGCTACTCAATTCCATGACAGGTTGCTCTAAAGAAATGCCAACTCAGTGTTGCCACAGTTTCACATTAAGCAAAAGAAGGAAGAAATCCAGATTTATCTGTGAATCTTCCAATTTAAATGTCTCTTGAGTGAATGAAGATATTAGAGAGTAATTGGGGCCTACAGTTCTAGCTGGGCCTAATTACTGCAGGTCATACATTGAAGGTCATAGCTTGAAAGTTTTATTTCACTTATTCAGTTTTTTAAAAATGTGACTTTCTGCTCTGTTCCAGGCACTGAGCTAGGCAAATGATTAGTAGGAGTTATTAAGGATGCATGCTTATGGTCACTACCCTGAAAAAAAGCTCACAGAGGAAACTAGGGAGCCCCAATAAGAAAACCAAAAGGAAATCTAGTGTGTACTATGACATAGAAACCAAGAAACTACAGAATTCCAGTGATATAAGGACTGACAAATGTTAGAATTGGGAATTAGAAAGTTATGGGTAATATTAGGGAGAAACATTTTAAAGTGCTAGGGACACAGATGCAAGAACATAGAATAGAGACATAAACTGGATGAGAGGGAATTTAAGGTAGCAAATATGAACCACTCTTGAGAAGTTTAAATAAAAAGGAGAAAAAATTGTTTGTATAATAGCTATAACATAACATGAAGGAAGAATTTAAGAATTTTTAAGGATGATAAAAACTTAAGCAGGTTTGCAATCTAATGAAGCAGCCATTACAGGGCAAGGGGTTTATATACAGTGGATGTTTAGGATTTGGGAGAGAAAATGGAAGCCTGAGAGAGAGGAAGTTTCTGGCGGATGTAAAGGGGGAGCATCGGGGTCCAGATGAGAAGAATTGGCCTTGAGTAGGATGAGGCAGGATCTTATGAGAATAGGAGAAAGAAAATAGGAATTGGGTAAAGATGATAGCAAGAATCTACATGGTGGGAGCAATAAAAGTGTCTTAATTTTTCTCAATATAAACCTCTTCTCTAGAGAGTTTTAACGGACCACATATAAACCTCAAAGACTTCTCTTTATCCAATGGCCCATGCATCCTAATCCACAATCCCTTTCCCTAAGTTCATACCTTGGGGTTGGCATCATATTGCTTATCATTTCAATGATAGAAATGGAAAGGAAAAAATAGAAAAAAAGAAATTTTCATTTCTTCTGATCCTAAACTAAACTAAAGTAATCTAACACCTAAGCTGCTTTTTTTTCCCCCTAACTGGCCATCCAAGAGTATCAGTATTTTTTTTTTTATTTTTTTTTTTATTTTTATTTTTTTATTTTTATTTATTTCTAGGAGAGAGAGAGAGAGAGAGACAGTGCGAGCGAGAGAGGGTCAGAGAGAGAGAGGGAGACACAGACTCCGAAACAGGCTCCAGGCTCTGAGCTGGCAGTCAGCACAGAGCCCGACGCGGGGCTCGAACCCACGAACGCGAGATCATGACCCAAGCGAAAGTCGGATGCTTAACCGACTAAGCCACCCAGGCGCCCCCAAGAGTATCAGTATTTGTACAAGTCATACCCAGGCCCCATCTGCTGAGTGTGGAAAAGAAAGAGAGAACCTCTAGAAGGAACTTTTCAAAGAAATCCAAGAAAAGAAGTATTGTCCAGTTCCAGCACTTTCCATATCCTCTATGTTGCTTCTCCTAAATAATATCAACCTCTAAGTGGGAGAGTCTTGGTGGAGTCTTATTTTTCCCCTACCCCATCAGAAGGCTTTTTCCCTAGCAAAGGGGCCATGTCTTAACATCCTTACATGAAATAGTTCATTTCAAAATGTCTTCTGAAATAAAATATCCTGCAATTTTGGAAAATCATCATAGTCATCTGAACTCAAGCCTCTTTGCATATACTCTTTAAATAAACAACATAAAATCAACAAAAAACACTAATAAAGCCACACATGTCCCTTCAACATTACTAACAGAATAGAATAGCATGAATTTTGAATTACCATAACTTATGAGAAATAAACATCACATTCCAACAAAACTCCCACAATTGCTGCAAGTTTATGAGAAATGGGAAAGGGGAGGCATAAGAGACTTGGTGAAAAGGAGAGGGGAACAAAGGACAAAGACTAAGCACAAACAAATTATCCTGTCAAAACTCTGAAAACAGGACTTGGTAGTTCACAGGCCCAGCTACAGGGAAGGAGCAAAGAAGAAAGAAGGAGAGAAAGGACAACCTTCAAGAACATTGCTTCTGGGGGAATCATATTAAATAGAGAAAGGATGGTGCCTCTGGGAGATATGGCATCTATTTCTTGAAGCGCAATAAACTAGAAGGGGAAAAAAAAAGTCCACAAAAACAAATGAGAGAAAAGAAACACCAATCCCTCCACCTGTACCAGTACTATTAACATCACTGATTAAAGAGACTGAACTTGAGGAAACAGTGCTTTTAAATTATAAACCCTATCAAAAAAAAACAACAAGAACAACCTAGGAATAGAAGAAATAAAACTAACTCCATGTAAATCTACCATACAAAGAAAAGATCCGTCAAAAAAAAAGTCATGACCAGAAGAGAACAGTAACACAATGTTTATAACTAAATTAAACAGCATCAAATAAATATTTTGAAAATTAAAATAAAATTAGAAGTTAAAAACACTAAAACTTATGAGAAATAAGTTTTCTTTAAAAGTTTTTTTTAAAAAATGGAAAACATAAGAGTTGATTAAATATAGAAATTTGTATAGAGAATATACCATCTCAGAAAAAATTAATTACAAATTTCCCCAAACAGAAAAAATTTAAATGAATATTTAATAAGGTATGTTGAAAAAGGCAGAATAACAACCAACAGAATGAAAGCAACATAAAGAAAGAAGTGAAAGAGTTCAGGGGAAAATGCTTAACATGGAAAAACAGGAAAAGAAGATCCAACATACATGCAATTGGAATCCCAGAATAAAAAAAACCAAAATAATAAAACAGAACTAAAATCTTAAAATATAATCAAAGAAAATATTCTGGAAATGAGGGGTAACAGATTTTACAATTTAAGGGTATGCATGAGAAACCTAAGACAAAATAGTCCTAGTAAAACTACTGGTCTTCAAAAACACACAAGAAAATTCTCAGAACCTGCAAACAAAAATGTCAAGTTAGTTACAAGAAAATTTAACTGGCATGAGACTTTTCAAAAGCAATATAAAAAGCAAGAAATTTGTAAAAAGGAAAGAGTATGGAATTTTATATCCAGGCAAGTTGTCCTTTGAAGCTGTAGAAAGCAGTTTTAAGTGTGCATAAACTCAGAAAATATTGTATACATATGCCTTCCTTAAGGAATAAAATAGAGAATGATCTTTATCCAACCAATAGAGAATTGGGGAAACCAGCAGGACACTCTGGTGAACATTAAATATACTTAATTGTGGAATTCAAGTTAAACCAATGAGTGAGGACATTGGTCAAAAAGTAGCATGTAAAGATTATATTTAACAAAGTAGAATAAATGCGACTAACAGGAGGATAAAGAACAAAAGTGGAAAATGGAACAAAGTCATTATATAGGTAATAAGAGGGAATGAAAGGATATGCTTTAAAATTGACAAAAGAAATTGTAAATTGTTAAGTATGAAAGATAGGCATAAAGGAACTATAAGAAGTATGAACAGTGCCAAGGTGGCAGAGCAGCATGGAAAGTTTTTTGTTGTTGTTGTTGTTTTGTTCTTTTGCCTCTCTCACCCCTGAAATACAGCTAGATCAACACCAAACCATCTTGCACACCTAGAAAACTGATCTGAGTATTACCACAACAATCTGCATGAACCACAGAACATTGCAGGTACAATGCACAGAAGGAGAATTGGGGGACAGAGAAGGCACAGAGGATAGGGAGCTGTTTTTGCTTGCAGAGAGAGGATGAAGACCAGGGTGGGGAGGGGGAGAGTACAGGAAAAGCAATCCCCCAAAAAGCAGATGGAGAGAAAGAGAAAGAGTGGAAGCACCCATAAGGGATTTAACAAGAAAAGGAGAAAGGGGAGAGGTTTAAATACCTTTAAGATTCTATAAACAGAGGAGTGCAAAGTTGGAAACTGCAGCTCAATACCTCATGGGACTCTGTGGGAAGAGTAAATACCCAGGAGCAGACAGTGAGGTCCAAGGGGTCCTCAGGGCACACAGGGAGAGGCAATTCTTCTGCTGAGAGGACTATTTGGAAGAGACTGTGCAGACTCCCCACAGGCAAAGGTCCCAGTGGACCCTAGAGAACAGCCATATTTGCAGGTATTGGAACAAGGACATTAAGGGTGAAGCCTGGCGCCTGATATGTGTTGTGATTTACCATCATCCCTGAAATTCTGCTGCTACACAATCCTATGAGCTTTTTCGGGGGTGGACTGGCATCCGGCCACAGTCTCTGGGCATCTGTAGCAGTGCGGTCACACCAACGTTCCTGGAGGGGACAGCACCTGGACATTGCTCAGTGAGACCCTTACCAAGAGGGTCTGAGTGGGTCAAAGCTGCAGGACTCTCAAAAGTGAGGGGTTCAGCCTCCCCATCTGAAATAAAAACTCAGGAGGGAGATACCACCTGGCAGGCTAACAGCTTGGTCACATACAGTGTAGAAGCAGGGAGTGAACGGAAGCTGGAGACAAAGGAGGGGTGCTTTAAAAGAATAGATTTGGGGGTGCCTGGGTGGCTCAGTTGGTTAGGCGGCTGACTTCGGCTCAGGTCATGATCTTACAGTCCGTGGGTTTGAGACCCACATTGGACTCTGTGCTGACAGCTAGCTCAGAGCCTGGAGCCTGTTTCAGATTCTGTATCTCCCTCTCTCTGACCCTCCCCTGTTCATGCTGTCTCTCTCTCTATCTCTCAGAAAAAAATAAAACATTAAAAATAAATAAATAAATAAATAAATAAATAAAGGAGGGGTGTTTGACAGCTGGCAAGAGGACAGAGTCCTTACACTAGAGACTAGGCAAATGGGTGATGCATTTTCACCCCTCCCATGCATGCACATACATGCCTACATGTGCCGTATGGTCCATCCCAGTAAACTAAGCAGGTCCACGTAGTGGAGAATGGAGTCATTACATGGTGCAGCGGGCTCTGGAGTAACACCACAAGTCTCTCTGCCTGCTTAGTTTATGGACTATAAAGTGCTTCATAGTTTGACTTCTAGGGGAAACTGGATATAATTTCAATTGTATTACATACTGTTTGTCCATGTATTCAATTTTTTTCTTTCCTTCTCTTATTGTTGAAAATAGAAAAAGTTTATTTTTATTTTCTGTTTTTATTAAAAAGACATTTCTTTACTTTTTCTCTACTATATTTTTTACCTCTGTGTAAATTATTTTAATTCTATTTTATTCTTATTTCATTTTATTCTATCTCATCTTCAGTGTTTTAAATTTTCAAATATTTTCTTTTTCCCTTTTTTTTCTTTCTTTTCTTTTCTTTCCCTTTTTTCTCTGTCAAGCTTTCAACAACCAGACCAAAACATACCTAGGATCTAGCATCCTTTTTTAAAAATTTTTTGTGTTGTTTTTAATTTTTTAATCTTTATTTATTTTTTATTATATTAATACTTTTTCTCACTCCAAAATGATGAAACAAAGGAATTCAACCCAAAAGAAAGAATGGGAAGAAATGAAAGCCAGAGACTTAATCAACACAGATATAAGTAACATGTCTGAACCAGAATTTAGAATCACAATAAGAATACTAGTTGAAAAAAAGCATACTATCCCTTTCTGCGGAGATAAAAGAAGTAAAATATAATCAGGATGAAATAAAAAAATTCTATAACTGAGATGCAATCTCAAACAGATGTCAAGGAGGCAAGGATGGATGAAGCAGAGCAGTCAATCAGTGATATAGTGGACAAGTTTATGGAGAATATTGAAGCAGAAAAAAAGAGGGAAAGTAAGGCAAAAGAACACAATATAAGAATTACAGAACTGAGTGACTGTTTAAAAAGAAACAAGATCTGAATCATAGGGGTCTGATAAGATGAAGAAAGTAAAAAAGGGGTAGAAGGCTTATGTGAGCAAATCATAGCAGAAAACTTCCCTAACCTGGGGAAAACACAGACATCAAAATCCAGGAAGTAAAGAGAACCCCCATTAGATTCAACAAAAATCGACCTGATGCAAGGCATAGCATAGTCAAATTCACAAAATACACAAACAAGGAAAGAATCATGAAAGCAGCAAAGGAAAAAAGTCCATATCCTACAAGGGAAGACAGATCAGGTTCACAGCAGACCCATCAACAGAAATTTGGCAGGCCAGAAAGGAGTGGCAGGACATATTCAATGTGTTGAATCAGAAAATATGCAGCCAAGAATTCTTTATCCAGCAAGGCTGTCATTCAAAATAGAAGAAGAGATAAAAAGTTTCCCAGACAAACACTAAAGGAGTTCATGACCACTATACCAGCCCAGCAAAAATTTTAAGGGGATTCTCTGAGGGGAGAAAAGATGAAACAAAACAAAAAAGACCAAAAGCAACAAAGACTAGAAAGGATCAGAAAACACCACCAAAAACTCCAACTCTACAGGCAACATAAAGGAAATCAATTCATATCTTTCAGTGCTCACTTTAAATGTCAATCATCTAAACACTCTAATCAAAAGACATGATTTTTGTCTACCCAAAAGACATAGGGTAACAGAATGGATAAAACAAGATCCATCTATATGCTATTTACAAGGACTCATTTTAGACTTAAAAAGACACCTTCAGATTGAAAGTAAGGGGATGGAGAACCATCTATCATGTTAATGGTTGCCAAAAGAAAGCCAGAGTAGTCATACTTATATCAGACAATATAGATTTAATTTTTTTAATGTTTATTTATTTTTGAGAGATAAGGCATGAACAGGGAATAGATAGGGAGAGACACACAGAACCTCATGCAGTCTCCAGGTTCTGAGCTGTCAGTACAGAGCACAACGCGGGGCACAAACCCACAAACCACGAGATCATGACCTGAGCCAAAGTCAGACGCTTAACCAACTGAGACACCCAGGCACCCCCAGACATTCTAGATTTTAAAATAAACACCATAACAAAAGATGAAGAAGGGCATTGTATCATAATTAAGAGGTCAATCCACCAAGAAGATCTAACAATTGTAAACATTTATGCTCCAAATGTGAAGCACCCAAATATATAAGTCAATCAATCACAAATATATAGAAACTCATTGATAATAATACCATAATACTAGGAGACTTAAACACCCCACTTATAGAAATGGACAGATCATCTAAACAGAAAAACAACAAGGAAACAATGGCTTTGAATGACACACTGGACCAGATAGACTTAACAGATATATTCAGAACATTTCATCCTAAAGCTGCAGAATACACATTCTTCTTGAGTGTATTGGACCTTTTTCCAGAATAGAACATACACTGGGAAACAAATCAGCCCTCAACAAGTACAAAGAGATCGAGATCATACCATGCATATTTTCAGACCACAACACTATGAAACTTGAAATAAACCACAAGAAAAAATTTGGAAAGACCACAAACACTCGGAGACTAGAGAACATCCTACTAAAGAATGAATGGGCTAACCAAGAAGTTAAAGAGGAAATTAAAAAGTACACGGAAGGCAATGAAAATGATAACACCACAGCCCAAAACCTCTGAGGCGCAACAAAGGTAGTCATAAGAGGGGAGTATATAGCAAGCCAAGCCTTCCTAAAGAAGGAAGAAATACCTCAGAACACAACTTAACGTTACACATTAAAGAGCTGGAAAAAGAAAAGCAAATAAACCCCAGAATCAGCAGAAGATGAGAAATAATAAATATTAGAGGAGAAATCAATGCTATCGA
This sequence comes from Crocuta crocuta, assembly GCF_008692635.1. NCBI lineage: Eukaryota > Metazoa > Chordata > Mammalia > Carnivora > Hyaenidae > Crocuta > Crocuta crocuta. The sequence continues at coordinate 760,987 of NW_027551567.1, forward strand.
AGTCAAAAAACAAAACACAACAAAAACAAAAACACTAGAACAGACCAATGAAACAAGGAGCTGATTTCTTGAAAGAATTAACAAAACTGATAAACCCCTAGCCAGTTTTGACAAAAAAGAAAAAGGAAAGGACCCAAATAAATAAAATCAAGATGAAAGAGGAGAGATTACAACCAACGCTGCAGAAATATAAACAATAATAAGAGAATATTATAAGCAATTATAGGCCAATAAATTGGGCAATCTGGAACAAATGGAAAAATTCCTAGAAACATATAAACTTCCAAAACTGAAACAGAAAGAAATAGAAAACTTGAACAGAACCATAACCAGTAAAGAATTGAATTAGTAATCAAAAATCTGCCAAGAAATCAAGAGTCCAGCACCAGGTGACTTTACAGGGGAATTCTATCAAAGATTTAAAGAAAAGTTAACACCTATTCTCTTGAAGCTATTCCAAAAAAATAGAAATGGAAGGAAAACTACCAAACTCATTCTATGAAGCCAACAGTACCTTGATTTCAAAATCAGACAAAGAGCCCACTACAAAGGAGAACTATAGACCAATTTCCCTGATGAACATGGATGCAAAAATCCTCAACAAGATTCTAGACAACCAGATCCAACAAAACATTTAAAAGAATTATTCACCACAACCAAGTGGGATTTATTCCGGGGCTGTAGGGCTGGTTCAATATCCACAAAACAATCAGTGTGATATACCATATCAATAAAAGAAAGGTCAAGAACCTCATGATCCTCTCAGTAGATGCAGAAAAAGCATTTGACAAAACACAGCATCCTTTCTTGATAAAAAAAAATCCTCAGAAAAGTAGGGATAGAAGGATCATACCTCAAGATCATAAAAACCATATATGAATGACCAACTGCTAATGTCATCCTCAATGGGGAAAAACTGAAAGCTTTACCCCTAAGATCAGGAACACGACAGGGTTGTCCACTCTCACCGCTGTTATTCAACATAGTACCCAAAGCCTTAGCCTCAGCAATCAGACAGCACAAAGGAATAAAAGGCATCCAAATCAGCCAGGAGGAAGTGAAACTTTCACTCTTCACAGATGACATGATACTTTATGTGGAAAACCCAAATGATTCCACCAAAAAACTGCTAGAGCTGATCCAGCAAAGTTGCAGGATATAAAAATCAATGCACAGAAATCAGTTGCAATTCTTTTTTTTTTTTAATTTTTTTATTTATTTCTAGGAGAGAGAGAGAGAGAGCAAGCGTGAGCAGGGGAGGGTCAGAGAGAGAGGGAGTCACAGACTGAAACAGGCTCCAGGCTCTGAGCTGGCAGTCAGCCCAGAGCCCGATGCGGGGCTCGAACCCACGAACCACGAAATCATGACCCAAGCAAAAGTCGGACGCTTAACCGACTAAGCCACCCAGGCGCCCCATCAGTTACAATTCTATACATCAATAATGAAGCAACAGAAAGAGAAATCAAGAAATCAATCTCATTAATTATTGCACCAAAAACCATAAACTAGCTAGGAATAAACCTAACCAAAGAGGTGAAAAAAATCTATACACTGAAAACTATAAAAAGCTATGAAAGAAATTGAAGAAGACACAAGAAAATGGAAAAATATTCCATGCTCATGAATTGGAAGAAAAAAGATTGTTAAAATGTCTATACTACCCAAAGCAATCTACATATTCAATGCAATCCCTATCAAAATAACACCAGCATTCTTCATAGAGTTAGAACAAACAATCTTAAAATTTGTATAGATCCAGAAAAGACCCTGAACAGCCAAAGCAATCCTGAAAAAGTAAACCAAAGCTGGAGGCATCACANGAAAGAGAAATCAAGAAATCAATCTCATTAATTATTGCACCAAAAACCATAAACTAGCTAGGAATAAACCTAACCAAAGAGGTGAAAAAAATCTATACACTGAAAACTATAAAAAGCTATGAAAGAAATTGAAGAAGACACAAGAAAATGGAAAAATATTCCATGCTCATGAATTGGAAGAAAAAAGATTGTTAAAATGTCTATACTACCCAAAGCAATCTACATATTCAATGCAATCCCTATCAAAATAACACCAGCATTCTTCATAGAGTTAGAACAAACAATCTTAAAATTTGTATAGATCCAGAAAAGACCCTGAACAGCCAAAGCAATCCTGAAAAAGTAAACCAAAGCTGGAGGCATCACAATCCCAGACCTCAAGATGTATTACAAAGCTGTAATAATGAAGACAGAATGTTACTGGCACAAAAACAGACACTTAGATCAATGGAACAGAATAGAGAACCCAGAAATTGACCCGCAAATGTATGGCCAACTAATCTTTGACAAAGCAGGAAAGAATGTCCAATGGAATAAAGACAGTCTCTTCAGCAAATGGTGCTGGAAAAACTGGACAGCAACATGCAGAAAAATGATCCTGGACCATTTTTCTTAAACCATCTGCAAAAATATACTCAAAATAGATGAAAGACTTAAATGTAAGACAGGAAGGCATCAAAATCCTAGAGGAAAGAGCAGGCAAAATCCTCTTTGACCTCGGCCGCAGAAACTTCTTACTCAAAACATCTTCAGAGGCAGGGGAAACAAAAACAAAAATGAACTATTAGACCTCAAGATAAGAACTTCTGCACAGTGAAGGAAACAATTAGCAAAACTAAAAGACAACTGACAGAAAGGGAGCAGAAATTTGCAAATGACATATCAGATAAAGGGTTAGTATCTAAAATCTATAAATAACTTATCAAACTCAACACCCAAAGAACAAATAATCCAGTGAAGCAATGGGCAAAATAGTACATGAATAGACACTTTGCCAAAGAAGACATTCAGATGGCTAACAGACACATGAAAAAATGCTCAACATCACTCATCATCAGGGAAATACAAATCAAAATGACAATGAGATACCACTTCACACTAGTCAAAATGGGTAAAAGTAACAACTCAGGCAACTACGACACAGCAATTACACTATTAGGTATTTATCCAAGGGGAAAAGGTGTGGTGTTTCAAAGGGGCACATGCACCCCAATGTTTATAGCAGCACTATTGACAATAGTCAAAGTATGGAAAGAGCCCATATGTTTGACAGATAAATGCGTAAAGAAGATGGAGTGTGTGTGTATACATATATACTCAATGGAGTATTACTTGGCTATCAAAAAGAATAGACTGTTGCCATTTGCAACTACATGGATAAAACTGGAGGGTATTATCCTAAGAGAAATTAGGCAGGCAGAGAAAGACAAATTTCATGACTTTACTCTTATGTGGAATTTAAGATACAAAACAGAGGAACATAAGGGAAAGGAAGCAAAAATAATATAAAAACAAGGAGGGGCACAAAACATAAGAGACTTAAATACAGAGAACAGACTGAGGGTTGCTGGAGGAGTTGTGGGTGGGGGGACGGGCTAAATGGGTAAAGGGCATTAAGGAAGATACTTGTTGGGATGAGCATCGGGTGTTATACATAGGGGATGAATCACTGGAATCTACTCCTGAATCACTATTGCACTATATGCTAACTAAATTGGATGCAAATAGATAGATAGATACATACATACATACATACATACATACGTAAATATTTTTAAAAAAGAAGTATGAACATGGTGGTAATAAATTTTAAAAATACAACTTTTCTTACATACTGAAACTTTATTAAAGGTAGCAAAAAATACACAAGTTAGAGAAATATAGTAAATATGACATAATACACACAGTTAAGCACAATATAAAATAATATGAGGGGTGCCTGGTTAAGCATCCAACTTCGGCCCAAGTCATGATCTTACAGTTTGTGAGTTTGAGCCCTGTGTCAAGCTCTTTGCCATCAGCGCAGAGCCCATTTCAGATCCTGTCCCCTCTCCCTCTGCCCCTAGCCTGCTCTCTCTCTCTCTCTCTCTCTCTCTCTCTCTCTGATTCTTTTCAAAATAAATATTTAAAAAATAAAAATAAAAAATAATAATCGTATGACACAGCACTAAATATGTCATATCAATAAATGTGAGGTTCACGAAACAAAACCCAACTATTCTGTATAGAAGATATACATCGAAAACAGTGATTAAAACAGTGATTTTAAAAGGTTAAGCATTAAGATATGGGCATAGATGTAGAAAGAAAATGGAAACAATAAGAAAGCAGAGTTTTTAATCCTACTATAAAGCAAATTCAAACTGAAAAGCAATAAACGAGAAAAATAAAAACATTATGTAATGCCAAAAGCTAGAATTCACAAAGGAAATAGAATATTTGTGGATACCTATGCCCCAAGTAACACATACATATGCAAATCAAAAATAAATGATGATGCAGGGAGAAAGAGATGAAAATTTACAAATAATATATTTGAAAATTAACAAACCCTAATGCCATTCTTAGTGCATAACCAATCAGATGGAAAAATGTAAGTAAGGACATAGATCTAAACAATATAATCAATAGAATATGTCTTACAAATATATGTGAAATACAACACTACTCCTGAAAATAAAAAACACTTTGTTTCAGGTTACTCATGAAAAATTCACCAAAATTTCTGTGTTACATGACAAAGAAAACATAAAGTTGCATATAGTAGAAACATTACAAATAACTCACTGATCAGAAATACAATAAAATTAAAAGTGAAAACGTAATAATTTCAATTTAGATTTTTTTTAATTTTATCAAACAACTCTTTGAAAAAGTAAGAAAAATACAAGACAAATTGCCAAACTTGTGAATAATATTAAAAAGGGAAATACTACATCTCAGAGAGTCTGTTGGATATATTTATGGCAGTGATGTAAAGAAAACCCATAGCCTTAAACATCTATATTAATTAAAATGAGGGGTGCCTGGGTGGCTTGGTCAGTTTAGCATCTGACTCCAGCTAAGGTCATGAGTTTGAGCCTGGCACTGGGCTCTGTGCTGACAGCTCAGAGCCTGGAGCTTGCTTCAGATTCTGTGGCTCCCTCGCTCCCTGCCTCTCCCCTGCTTGTTGTCTGTTTCTCTCTCTCAAAAAGAAATAATTTTTAAGAATAGTGAAAGAATTAAAATATATAAATTAATTTCCCAATTGAAAGTTATAAAAAAGCAACAAAGTAAAACATAGAAAAGCACCAAAAAGGAAGATAAAGATAAAAGTAGAAATAAATAATGCAAACAATTTTTTAAAAATCTAAATTTAAAAAGCAAAATTCTGATTCTTTGGTAAAAATTAACAAAGTAGACAAACCACTGCTTAATTTAGAAGGGAAATAGCACTAATACACAATCTAAAAAATGAAAAGGAGTAAATACTGATAAAAGATTGGGTTGCATATCCCTATGTAAATAAATGCACAAACTGGGAAATTTCTTAGGAGAATACAGCTAATCAAAATTGACTCTAATAGGGGCGCCTGGGTGGCTTAGTCGTTAAGCGTCTGACTTTCGCTTAGGTCATGATCTCGGTTCGTGGGTTCGAGCCCCGCGTCGGGCTCTGTGCTGACTGCCAGCTCAGAGCCTGGAGCCTGTTTCAGAGTCTGTGACTCCCTCTCTCTCTGACCCTCCCCTGCTCATGCTGTCTCTCTCTCTCTCTCTCCTAGAAATAAATAAAACATCAAAATTGACTCTAATAGAGATAAAAAGTTTAATACACTTATTTCTATAAAGAAACCACATTATCTGGGAATTCCACACCAAAAAAATTTTTTTAAATAACAGTCATAATGGTTTTACAGGCAATTCTACCGAACTTTTAGAGACAGGTAGTCCCAAGGCTATATAAACATTTCTGGAATAAAAAAAAAAAAGAAAACTTTGAAATTGCATTTATAAAAAAATCACTAAATAATATGCCTTGGTGGCTCAAGGGGTTCAGCGTCTGACTCTTGACTTTGGCTCAGGTCATGATCTCAGGGTTCAAGAGTTTAAGCCCCAATTAAACTCTGCACTGACAGTGCAGAGCCTGCTTGGATTCTGTCTCCCTTTCTCTCTGTTATTTATTCATAAAAATAAACTTTTATGAGTAAAGAAATAAAATACATTACAGACCAATACCATCTATAAATACCAGTGCAAAATCCTAAGCAAAGTATTAATTAACAAATTCTAATACTGCTTAAAGAAAATAATACAGCATGACTAAATGGGATTTATAGAAGGAATATAAGAATTTCTGATACTAGAAAATCTATTAACATAATTCACCATATTAATAGTTCTAAGGAGAAAAATAATATATTTCTCCCTATAGATGCCAAACACAATTTAGAAAATATAACATGATTCCTAGTAGAAACTCAAGAAAATAAGAACAGAGGGATATTTCCTCAACATGGTAAAATATATGTTATCTAAAGTCTCCATCTTAATGAGTAAAGACTAGAGGTATTAACATTAAGGTCAAGAAGATAAAGATGCCTACTATTTCCACTGCTATTTAATATTGTGCTAGAGTTAGCTAATGCAATTTAACAAGAGAAAAATAATTAGAATGGAAAAGAAATATAAGGAAGAGAAGGAGGAGGATGAGAGAAAGACAACAATAAAAATGTCTCCTTACAGGGGACATATTTAGTATTTCAGCTTTGTTGAGGTATAATTGACATAAAATTGTAAAATACTTGGCTTGATACATGTATGCACTGAGAGATGATTTCCCCATCAGGTTAATTAATGCATCTATCCTCTCACACATTTATTTTGAGGGGAGGGCAGATGGTAAGAACATTTAAGTTTTACTCTCTAAGCAAACTTCAATTATGTATTTCAGCATTAATGACTATAGTTCCAATGTTTTACATTAGATCCTCAGAACTTACTCATTTATAGCTAAAATGTTGCACCCTTTTGCTGACCTCTCCCTATTTCCTCTATTCCTCAGCACATAGCCACTATTTTTCAACTTCCTGTATCTATGAGTAGAACTTGTTTTTTGTTTTTGTTTTTGTTTTTGTTTTTAATATAAGTCATACTATACACTATTTGTGTTTTTCTATATGGCTTATTTCACATACCGTAATGCCCTCAAGGGCCATTCTTATTGTTGCAAATGGTAGAATTTCCTTCATTCTCATGGCTGAGTCCATTGTATATATATAATACATCTTCCTTATCCATAATTTGCTGATAGTCACTTAGGTTGTTTCTTTATCTTGACCATTGTTAATAATGTTTCAATGAATGTGGCAGTGCAGATATCTTTTTAAGATCCTGTTTTCATTTCTTTTGAATAAATACCCAGAAATGGAATTGCAGTGTCATATGATAGTTCTATTTTTTTCAATCTCCATACTATTTTCCATAGTGGTTGCACCAATTTACATCCCACCAAAAGTGTGCAAGTGCTCCCTTTTCTATACATCCTCACCAACACCTGTTATCTCTTATCTCTTTGATGATAACCATTCTAACAAGTGTGAGGTATTACTTTATCGTGGTTTAGACTTGTATTTCCCTATGATTAGTGATGTTGATCACCTTTTCATGTACCTATTGGCCATTTGCAAGTCTTTTTTGGGAAAAAAATGTGTATTCACTTCCTCTGCAGATTATTTTTTCATTAAAAATTTTTTTGGATGTTTATTTATTTTTAAGAAAGAGAAAGAGCACAAGCAGGGGAGGGACAGAGAGGGGGACACAGAATCTGATGCAGGCTCCAGGCTCTGAGCTGTCAGCACAGCACAGAGCCTGACACAGGGCTCAAACTCACAAACCATGAGATCATGATCTGAGTCAAACTCAGATGCTTAACTGATGCCACCCAGGCACATTCTCTGCAGATTTTTTAATCAGATTGTTTGAGTTTTTTGCTATTGAGTTGGCTATTAATCCCTTATCAGACATATGATTTGCAAATATTTTCTATCTTTTCATTTTGTTGATGGTTTCCTTTGCTGTGCAGAAGCTTTTTCATTTGATATAGTCCCACTTACTTATTTTTGTTTTTGTTACTTTTGCTTTTGGGGCTAAATCCAAAAATTCATTACCAAGAAAGATGTCAAGAGGCTTACCCTCTACATTTCCTTATAGGAGTTTTATGGCTTCAAGTCTAATGTTCAAGTCTTTAATATATTTTGAGGTGATTTTTGTGTATGGTGTAAGATGGGGTCCAGTTTCATTCTTTAGCATATAGCTGCATTCTCCCAGCACCATTTATTGAAGAGACTATCCTTTTGCCACGTGTGTTTTTGGCACCCTAGTGAAAAATTAGTTGACCATCTATGTGTACGTTTACTTCTGGGGTCTCCATTCTGTTCCACTGATCTGTGTGTCTGCTTTTATGTTAATATTATAATGTTTTGATGACTATAGCTTTGTACTATAGTTTGAATCCCTCTATTGAATTTTTTAGCATAGTTAGATTCTTCAGCTCTGTGATTTCTGTTTGGTACTTTATTATATTTTCTATCTCTTTGTTTAAATTCTCACTTTGTTTATATACTGTTCTCTCGACCTCAGTGAGCAGCTTTACAACCATTATTTTCAACTCTTTATCAGAGACATCACTTATCTCCATTTCATTAAGTTCTAGAGTTTCATCTTATTCTTTTGTTTGGAACATATTCCTCTATTTCTTCATTTTTCTTCACTCCCTGTGTTGGATTTGGTATATTAGATAAAACAGCCACCTTTCCCATCTTGATGGAGTGGTATTTATGGGAAAGGAATCCTATCTTTCAGCTCAGTCCTAGCTCTTGGTAGTCTCTCAAACCTTTGTGATTGTCCAAGTTGACTTCTTTGTTCTTAGTGGCTCCCAGTAGTTGAGGTAATGCACAAATCTGTCAGTACACCAAAGGGGAGGATCTTAGTCAGCATCTAGATGCAGGCTGATGGGAAGTCAGATACTCAGACAGTAGCTTTTAAAGTATGCAAGTAGACCTTTTTCATGGAAGAAAAGATTGGAAGCTGGATGTTTCTGTCTGTTCCCTCTGCAGTTAAAAACTGTTTCTTTGTTGGCTACAGTCCTATGAGGCCTGAGAACATAAGCCCCCAGTGGCTACCAGAGCCAGAAGATCAAGAGGTATATCCTCTGAGTGGCAGCCACAAAAGTCAGGGCTTCAGACATGTGTATAAGCTCCTTCTAGGGAGACACCAGCAACGTTGAGCAGAGCAGAGGGAAGACATAGAGAGGACACCCGCCACCCTTCTATGTCTCAGGAGAGGATCACAATCAGCCCCTAAAAATGTGCTAAATTAGAATCTTGACCCTCAGACAGCAGCTGTTACAGCATATAAATAGACCTCTTTCAGAGGAAGATTGGGAGATGGGTGTTTCTGTCTGCTCCCTCTGTGCTGAGCTCTGGTAGGAATAGCCACACTGAGTCCTCTTAAATCCATTAGAACTGTTTCTTTTTCTTTTTTAAAAAAATATATTTTTTAATTTACATCCACATTAGTTAGCATATAATGCAATAATGATTTTAAGCATAGAATCCAGCGATTCATCCCCTACATATAACACCCAGTGCTCATTCCAATAAATGTTTTCCTTAAGGCTCATTAGGTTAAGTGTCCAACTTCCGCTCAGGTCATGATCTCACAGTTTGTGGGTTCAAGCTCTACATTGGGCTCTGGGCTGACAGCTAGCTCAAAGCCTGGAGCCTGCTTCAGATTCTGTGTCTATCGCTCTCTCTGGCCCTACCCTGCTCACACTGTCTCTCTCTCTCTCTCTCAGAAATAAATTTTAAAAAACATTAAAAAAAATTTTTTTTAAAGAGAGTCTCTAATGTTTTTTCCCCTACCTATTTTTATATTATTTTTGCTTCCTTTCCCTTATGTTCTATGACTAATTTCACTTAGCATAACACCCTCTAGTTCCATCCACATAGTTGCAAGTGGCAAAATTTCATTCTGTTTGATTGCCGAGTAATACTCCATTGTATATATATGCCACATCTTCTTTATCCATTCATCTGTTGATGGACATTTGGGCTCTTTCCATACTTTGGCTATTGTCAATAGTGCTGCTATAAACGTTGAGGTGCATGCGCCCCTTCAAAACAACATACCTGTGCCCTTTGGATAAATATCTGGTAGTACAATTGCTGGGCCATAAGGTAGGACTATTTTTAATTTTTTGAGGAACCTCCACACTGTTTCCAAGAGTGACTGCACCAGTTTGCATCCCACCAGCAGGGCAAAAGAGTCCCTATTTCTTTTAAGAACTGTTTCTTAGCTTGTTACCATCTTTTAGGTTTCATAGATATAAGCCCCTTTGACTTTCAGAAGTAAATATTTTAGCAGCCCATCCCTCAGGTGTAAGTTTTAAAAATTGAGGTACTAGATGTTGAATCCAAATGCTTTGCTCCTTGGGGAAAAGCTGGGAATTGTGAATTCCTTCCTAAATGTATGTCATTTTGTTGGGGATGTGGTTTGTAGTTAAGAGTTTGTCTCAGCCTTTCCTATCCATTTTAATGTGTATATTTTATTTGCCAATATGTAGTAGTCACTCAGCTAATTTCTGGATTTCTTTCAGAAGAAATTTCTACTTTTATAGAAGTTTTAGCTATAAATTCAATATGTCTATGGGAAAAGGTGATTACAGAAGACTCTTATATTGCAGTCTTGAACTGGAACTCACAAAGGACATTTGAATACATCTAGAAACCCCTAGAGAATCAATGATAAAACTATCACAAGAAATTAAAGAATTAATCAAATTAGGAATATACAGAATTAACATGTAAAAATCAGCAGCCTTCAAACACACAAATAATAAATAGGAGATGTGATGGAAGAGAAAAACCAAACCCATTTACAATAGCAACAAAAATAATAAAATTCTTGGGAAAATATTTGATAAGAAATGTTCAAAATGAAAATATGAATAAAAGTATAAAACTATATGAATACGCTATAAAAATTGCTAAGCAAAAAGATACTCTCTGTTCTTGGTTACAACATTTCAATATCACCAAGATGTCAGTTCTCTACTAAAGTTAATTTACAAATTTAATGCCATCCAATAAAAATACCTACAAGTTCCTTTCCTAGAGCTAAATAAGATAATGCTAAAGTTCACATGGAAAAATAAATATGAGGCAACTTACAAAATGGGAGAAGATATTGACAAAGTACATACCTGATAAAGGGTTGGATCCAAAATATGTAAAGAACTTATAAAATTCAACACCCAAAAAATGAATGATCCAATTAAAAAGTGGGCAGAAGACATGAATAGACATTTTTCCAAAGAAGACATACATATACCAAACAGAGACATGAAAAGATGTGCAACATTGCTTATCAATGGGAAATGCAAATCAAAACTAAAATGGGATATCAACTCACCTGTCAGCACAGCTAAAATCAACAACACAATAAACAACTGGTGTGGTGAGGATGTGAAGAAATGGGAACCTTCTTGCACTACTAGTAGGAATGCAAACTGGTGCAGCCACTCTGGAAAACAGTATGAAGATTTCTCAAAAAGTTAAAAATAGAACTACCCTACAATCTAGCAACTGCACTACTAGGTATTTACCCAAAGAATACAAAATTACTAATTCAAAGGAATACATGCACTCTGATGTTTATAGCAGCATTATCTACAATAGCCAAATTATGGAAACAGGTGAGTCCATTGACTGATGAATGGATAAAAAAGATGTGGTGTGTGTGTGTAATAAATATGTGTATATAAATACATGTATACATGGATGTACATATATATGGAATATTACTCAACCATAAAAAAGAATGAAATCTTTCCATTTGCAACAATATGGATGGAGCTAGAGAGTATTATGCTAAATGAAATAAGTCAGTCAGAAAAAGACAAATACCATATGATTTCACTCATATGTGGAATCTAAGAAACAAAACAAATGAGTAAAGGTGGGGTGGAGACAGAGAGAGGCAAACCAAGAAACAGACTTAACTAGAGAGAACAAACTGATGGTTACTGGAAGGGAGGTGGGTGGGGGAAAGGTTAAATAGGTGATGGGGATTAAGGAGTACACTTTCTATTATGAGCACCAGGTGATTTATGGAAGTGTTGAATCACTGTATTATACATCTGAAACCAATATTGCACTGTATGTTAACTGACTGGAATCTAAATAAAAACTTTAAAAAAAATAAATATGAAAGAATACTAGGAAAACACAGAAAAAGAAAAGCTATGAGAAGGTACTATCCCTACCAGATATTATAGCATACCATAGACGAGTATACTACTAATGCATGAACAGACAGACAAATTGACTAGAATAAAAAGTTCAGGAACATTTGGAATGTATATGGAAATTTAGCATATGGAATTTTAGCATATTATAAAGGTGATTTCTCAAATTACTGAGATGATGATGAATGTCTTAATAAATGGTATTAGGACAACTTAAGAACTTAAGAGCCTTTGGAAAAAATAAAACTAAATCATCCCTAACACATGCACTAAAACAAAATGAAATGACACAAGCACTAGAAGAAAACACAAGTAGTTTCCTTTACTATCTGGCTATAGGGAAAGACTTATTAATAATGACTCAAACTCCAGGTACAATAAAAGAAAATTTGAAAAATTTTACTGCATAAAAATAAAAAGCCATTTGTTTGACATTAGATATACAAGACAAAAACAAAAGACAAATGATAGATGGGAGAAAAATCTGAAACATGTATCACAGATAAAGGATCAATATCTCTGACATAAAAAGAAATAAAGAAAAAGTGACAAAAGTCCTCTGGAAAAGTATTCAAAAGACATGAAAGGCCAATTCACCAAAAAAAAAAAAAAAAAAAGTTTAATGACTCTAAACATATGCAAAGATGTCCAACTTTACTTACAATAGATAAATTATAAGTACGCTGAAATACCACTATTCACCCAATAAATTGGCAAAAATTCAAAAGCTTAACAACATACTCTTTTAATAAATTTATGCAGAAAAGCACTGTCATACAAAACTCCTGGGATGCAAAATGATACAATCCTATGGAGGGAAATTTAACAATATATAACAAAACTGCAAACACATTTACCTTTCAATCCAATGATCCCATTTCTATAATTTTTACTGAGAAGTTACACTTCCAACAATATGAGATTATTGATTTCCACATTATTTGCAATTTAAACATCCAAAAACCTAAACATAAGAGATTGAATGAATTAAATATGGTAGAAGAACACAATGAAGTATCATGTAACAGTAACAAAGCATAAAGAGAATATCTATGAACTGATATGTGGTGATTTTCATATCAATGCAAAAATGCATATACAGTATACTACCTTTGTTTAAGAAAGAAGGAAAAGTAGGAAATACACAGGAATATGCTGGTTTTTGGAAAAGCCATAGAAAATATCAACTAAAAAATCATGAAACTGATTACTTATAAAGAGGTGGGGGGCAATGGAATGAAAGGGATAGAAGAGGGATTAAGGATACCTAAGTATATCTTTTTGGATACTTTTGAAAGCATGTTAATGTTCAATATATTCAAAAAATATATATAAATCAATAGACATAAGGAGAACTATAAAATTGAATCCAAACAGAAGTGATCCAAACTGTATTTTAAATAAATAATACAAGCATACCATATGAGAAAAACGGAACTAATCTAAATTACTTTTGAGCCCTGGCCAGCGAATAAAAGAACTACAAACAAATCTTGACCTCATCTTAGCAGGTTTGTATTTGTGGCAGTAAAGGTATGTGAATTCTTACACTAGTTTATGTGCATTGAAGGGATAACCAAATGAATAAATATGTTCTGGCCAGAGTCAGAGTTTTCCCTGCAGAAGAGACATGTGGATATGGAAGAGAGAAAGACAAGTAGAGAACTTTGTGAATTTGGACCGATAGAGGTATTAGCATGAGCTCATGATCTCTAATATACACACAAACATTCACAAGTTATATCCACTGAATGGACCTCAGAGCAATGAGCACATTTAACATCTCATCTTGGTTTCTAAATGTCATTCCCTTCTAAAAGGAACAAGAGGTCCTTGCAGAAATGCTAATTCTAGGTCTGTGGTAGGAAAAGTTTGAGATCAGTCTTAAACACTTTTTGTGCCAGAAAGTAAGAAAGCACTCAAAAACATGAAGGGAGCGTGTCAGAAAAACAGAAAACCAGCTTAAAGGACCTCTCACTCACCAAATCTGGGGCAATCTGAGCATGGAAATAAATATAGTAAAAATTATAATTCAATGAATAAAATATGAATCTTGAGTCCATACTGGTACTAGATGACAATGATGATGATAGACAGTAGACAGGTACATACATGCATAAACTTTTCTGATATATCTTCTCTCAATATTAATCTTTGATTACTACTAATAATAAATTTTAGATCCTTTTATTTCTTCTTTGAAATGTCTGCCATGTTCTTTCTTCTTATTTTGATTGGAGTTTCAGTATCTTTTATGAAACTCTAAGCTCACTCTCTCATATATATCGTATATATATCAGGTATATATATATGATATAAAAGTTTTATTCTATTTACTGCAACTGTTTTTCCTAACTTGCCATTTTTAATAAACATAAACATTTTAGTTTAAAAACTCCTTCTGACACTATATGCACATTAAGAAAAATACTGTGTTACATTGCTTCAAACATATTCTTTAACTTTCCCTCACAAAAATAAAATAAAATGTCACCCAAAATCCCTAGAAGGCACCACTAATGCCAAAATGGAAGAGGAAAGGAAAGAGAAAAGAGAGAGCCAAACTGTGAGGGTTAATGAGAGAGGAGTCATATTCCCTCCGTTGTGCCTTAAACCATTCGATTGCAATTGGGAAGGACATCAGAAGAGAAAAATGTGATCTTCTTCCACAGAGAAATTAATTACTTTCTTAGATTTGAAGCCTTTCCAATGAAAAATTTCCTGTTGCCCAGAAGCACCTTTCTAATTAATGATCTTTAGTTTCTCAGGTAAGCTCATGCTGCACAAATCCCTTCTCAGCTTATAAGGAAAGAGACATTTAAGAAGTGAACTGCAAGCTGAAAGAACAGGAGAGTTACACAGAGGAAATGAACTGACAGCTGGAGTCCAGGCGTCCCACTCTTACGCTTGGAGCCAATGAGGGGCTACAAGGATCTTTGTCCCCTGGCTCGGTGGAGAGGAGTGTGTGCTGACTCAAAGCTCCAGTACATTCTTGAAAAATCACTGCACAGTTAACTTCTAAATTACTGAGGACAATTGTAGAGATCAATAGAAAACACCAACCTCTAAAGACATTTCCTACAGCATAATTTGAAGAAATAGAATACATGAAGCAGTGAGCCACAGAAAATCAGGTCTTAGCACTAATTAGAAATTTTTCTAAGCTTTCCCTCTCAAGAAAATCAGTTCATCCGATAAAGGACCAATTTGAAACATGGTTGGCTTACAAATTATCATTTGGGCTGAAAAAAATTACGGCCAGATATTTGAACCAACATTCTAAATAAAATTGCGAGACTCATTAATTACTTATTGTTAATAAAATTGTAATAGAAATTGATTATTTGCTAATAGTTAAAAGCTGTTTTCCACATATCAGAATGAAGACAGCCTATGAAGCAGAAAAAATAAAACACCCACTAGAGTATCTTGTTTAATCACAAAGGAAAGAAAGACGCTTAATACTGTGTCCCAGAAACACAACTTCTTCCCTTAAACTTTGATTTTATAACATTTACTTGCAACAGATTAATACTTACCTCATGATTAAACTCAACTAGGAAAGCAATCTTTTTCTTTTATAGCTTGATCCTGCTTGACCTAGAGTCACAGAGATGCCACAAACCACTATAATATGTGTGTGTGTGTGTGTGTGTGTGTGTGTGTGTGTATGTGTGTTTCCCAAGTAATTCATTTAAAGGTAATTTCTGCTTTTCCTAAAATAGTAATTACTGCCTAGCTTCCACTCAAATCCACCCATCTCATTTTATTTTTGTATGTGTGGTTCAACTGTTTGCACTGATGTGTTGCCTGAATTACAGTGCCCTGAGGACACACCTGCCAAAAACTATGCTTTTAAATAGAAGTAGGAAAATAAACTCCTTGAGCAGATCAATGGAGACGTTTCCTCCTCAAAGGGATTTAACCTTATAGAAAGGCAGGCAGGGTGTTAGCCAACCCATCATCTTTTTACAAATGAAAAGTCACACCTTCTTTCCTGACTGGCTTGATCAATGGCTACCAATAGTTCTATTATCCTCCTCTCCATGTGCAGGTTCAAAATGTGGTATAATGTAGATCTATTTCCTTTCATTTAGTTCTTTCTATATGCTCAGGTAACATCCAGTACATAATTCCTTCATATTACCTTAAGTACTCCCTTCTCCTATATTCACAAAGCTTAAATTCAGATCCATTGTTCAACTGTTCTTCTTTTCTCTAGTTATAAATTCACTCTATCTTCTCATTTATATGAGAAAAATTAGGTATTACCTGGTATATATTTTGCTAAATTTTAATATTCATTTTGGTAAAATGTATAAATACAAAAACAAAGGACAAATGAATAAATAGGAATTGTAAATTTATGTTAGGACCAATTAAATATCAGCAAGTGTAAAAAGTTATATGAAGATTTTCCTGGTAAAAATTAGGTAGGCCAGAATATTAATATGTGCTATTAATATATCATAATTTATTATATTATTAAATATGTTTGCTGTAGAAAAGAATTAGGAAATACAGGTATGCCTAATGAAAATAAAAATCTCTCACAAATCTACTGCCTTAGATGACCGGCTGTTAACACTGGTATATGTCCTTTCTGGTTTTTCCCATTCCTGCATATGTTCTTTTTTCTTACAGTAGTGGGCCTCAGATTATACAGCCTGTTTTGTAACATGATTTCTATACCAATAAATGCATACCTGAAACAACATTCTTTATGGCTGCCTTTTATGAATACCCTTAATTTGGCTTTCCTAACCTTAAAAGATTTTTAGATACTATACCTAGATCCATTTTGTTGCATATAATTTTGACTAATTGCTTCATAGTAGCTAATGCATACTGACTAGGCTCCACTTAAAGTCTACTATTATATAAAAACATCAGCAAAAATGTTTAGTTCTTAGAGGAAACCATACATCATAATGTGAAATCAAGCTAAATAATTTTTTTATTGAACTACAGCATTTATTTCCTCAGGCTCATCTGCTATCAATTAGGGTGATAAGCAGGCACTCAAAAGCTAGCTTTTCAATTATGTTTTCTACCTTTCAACTGAAATGTTCCTGTCATTGCATATCGTGTAGTAATTCCAAAAAGGCTTCATCTTAGCAACCAAGTGATAACTTTAAAATCAAGAATCTGAACCAATTAATTCCTAACATTAATTACTCCTTTTAAAACAAAAGGCACTTTAAAGTAAGTGACTGCAAATATACTTTTTAATCCCACTAACAGTCCTTATCTCTTTTTCCTCCAGCTCACAATTCTGTTGACAACTCATGCTCAGACTCAAATCATCATTCAAATCATAATTAAAGCATAATTCTGAGCTCTCTTTGTACATGCTAATTCCACAACCACCAGATGTAAAAGCCACACAGAAATTCCTATAGAGTATTATTAGCTTGCAAGGAGCAGAATTAAGATGCATAAAAGTATCTTCTATAGCAAGTAAATATTTTGGTTTTAATTACATTATTACCTTGTTTTATGCAACTAATTACTACAATTTATTGTATAATTGACTTTCGGAAAAAAATATTACCAGAGCAGTTCTGCAGTCTTAAACTGAGGGTAATATACACTAATGATTTTGCCTATACTTTTAGTTCCCTTAAAAATATAACGTAAAATATTTTTTGTGGTAGGTTTGATAAATCTCTTTCCTATTCTCCCACTTATATATAAAGTTATCATATCAGCTATTTGCTGATTTATTTCTTTGTAAATCACAGGGTATTTAAAGAAAAAAAAGGGCTTATTTTCAAGCTAAAAACAATGTATTGATCTGTCTTTATTCCCTAGCACCTAACCCAGAACTTGAAATTTAGCAGGTGCTCAATTAGTTTAATTAAATAAATTAATGAATTAGTCATTTAAAGTATTCCTTTAACTTAACGTCATAAAAGCATTATTGTAAAATACTAGCTGGTATCTATTTCAGCCTTACAGATTAAAACTTGCAGCCTTTAGAGCAAAAAAATGGACATTAGAAATAATAACAGTTTCCTGTAGATTGAAAACAAATGAACTCATTCTGAGACTCCGCAGTCATTCATAAGCCTCTTGAGCTGCCTGCCCTCTCACAGTTTATGACCTCAGCCAAACCTTTCTAGTGAAATAAAGCCCGTGTTCACTCTGGGGCCATCTATTTTTCTTTCTGTAATTTGTACCAAATTTTAAAGGTTATAAATACTTGCAGTGAAGCATAGTTGCTGAGCTGCATTCATTCACACATAGGTACTTTTTTTTTTTTAACTACAAAACCAGGGACTGGCATTTACTTACTTTGTAATAACCTAATCGTATGTAACTTTGAACTCAGGATGTTCTTCAAATGCCATGATTTATTATGTTCTCCTTGGTCACATAATAGTCAACCTCGCCAAATTCAACTAGGCCAACTTTATTCTCCTAGGAGAAGTAGCTAGCAATAAAAAGTGAAGAGTTATTTCTCTCAAGAAACTATATACACCTGAATTCTTTTCAGATTAAGAAAAAAATCTGGTAAATTATGTTGCAAATGACAATGAGGGAAAATAAGCATAAATACATAAATTTTCACTGCCTGCTACTTCTATTTCTTTCTTGTTCCTGTGCTTTTTGTTTAATATTTCTTGGACTAACGTGCCCTCTAATGGTTAAAATAAAAATATAATCAGAACCATAACAGTGCCAACATATTAACTATAAGGAATAATTCTATTTAAAAGATAGATCTTCCATTCAAATCTATGTTGCCAGGATTAAAATGGATATGCCTTTAATAAAGAACAAGATGACTATGCATTTTATCTCTTCTGTACGATAGGTAATATAAATGAGGTGCAGCAAACAGAACTTTGTCAAATAGATTTAAATGTTAGCTCCCATAAAAAGGCATCAAGTATTCTTAATAATGTCTATTATTAAATCTTTGCATGCACTGAAGTTGAAATAAGGATTGGGATTAGGCATATTCTAATATTATAATTTAAGAATTTAAGAAAGATATTACTCCAAAATAGATTATTTTGGTTCTTCCTTCATTTTTATTTCTCTAACCAAAAATGAAAGCCTGTCCTTAACGTCTAAAAAAAAAATAAAAATATATGTAAACAAAAAGACTTAAATAGCTGTGCTATTTGTTCACAACTTTATCCTCAGTGTTTGTGCTCTCTTATTTTTGGTTCAGCTGTAATGTCAGAAAATAATGGAGATTCAGTAATTATTCAGTTAATGTGACCAATGGCAACAGTCCATTGAGCTAAGGCAGGAATTCAAGGAGAAGAAAGTGCTTGAATGATTTAGCTCGGCTTACTAACTTCCAAAAAGTCTTGTATTTTACAACACAATTTATTTCTTACAAGAATTTGGTTAAGACAGAAAAACATATATACAGAAAATATATTTAATTCTATCTAAAAAAATAAAGTTAAAGTCACAGGCATAAACAAAGACTACCAAACTTAATGATTTCCAGCCTTGCTTAAGTATTATTGTTGGGTACTTCAAATAATTTGCTTCCTATCAAAACATTATAGTATGTTCATAATGTGAAATTTTCAACCCTTCCCGTTGTTGATGCATTAAAGGAGAGAGAGCGAGCGAGCGAGAGAGAGAGATCAGCCTTTTCTCTGTCTTAGAAAGGAAAGACAATACTTTTCCTATTATATACATGGGGTAACTGTCACTGAGGTGAACTGCCCTACCAAATACTATACAAAGACAGTGACAAAAGCAAGATTAGTGTTTAGAATTATTTATGCAGTTTGCTGATTTTGGCACACAGGAATGTGTTACTTTGTTAGAGAAAAAAATTACATTTTCCTGAATTAGATTTCTGCCTTTACCTTTCAGTACTAGCTTTAAAGAGTACATTCTGTATTCTATTTATATGATTTTAATTTTTTAAATTTAAGCGATTACAAAAGTATTAAAAGGGCTGAGGATCAAGGAACTCTGTTTCTGTTTGTGCTCCCAAGTGAACTTGAGCAAGACATAGAAGATTCTGATCCTCAGTTGCTCGCCCTATAAAGGAGACTGAGATAACCTCTGATCTCCCTTCTAATTTAAAACTAGAGGGTTTTTAAAAATAACATACATGGAAAAATATGCAGGCATCTTATAAATATAATCTAAAATTCAGGATTTTAGTTAGCTTCTTAAAGGTATTATAATTTTTCTTTAAGATTTTTATCATTGTACTTGATGATTTTGCTAAAATATTCAATCATATTCAAACAGATTAGGATAAGAGAAAATACCTGGTGACTGCCCTTTTAAATTATAACCACTGAGAGTTGATATAAGTGATTCCTATTATCATCTGCCCTTGCTTATGTTACTTGTGATTACATTGCTCATCTTTTGTTTTTGTTTTGTTTTGCTTTGAGGCTCTTATACTTTGGAGACAAGAATTATTTTCTCCTCATGGTATCATGATTCAATAAAAAGATCCTCAATAAGACTGACCAACACAATTAAGATTAAGTTTGGCAGTTTAATGAATACAAACAACTGAGACGAGGTAAATAAATGATTGATAAAAGAGGTGAATGAATGTATTCTCATATTCTTAAAGGAAAACTAAGAAACAATATGTCAAAGGGATTGAAAGTATATGTAATAAGTATACGTTTGCACCAAACTCAATATGATGACAAATGATTAGAACCAGAGATATTTTGGTTGATAAGGATGAAAATAACTGCCTAAAAGAGCAACACAACCCACATTAGAACTGGCAGTATATTGTGCCCAGTGCTTGAATCTCATAATTTTCTACTATCAAGAGCGCTGGAAATAAAGGAATAATAGATCCAGTGGTTTCTCTGTGATTTCTCAGCACAAACTTAGCATTGTAGAACTTCTGTTTGGTCTCCAGCAGTTTAGGGGTAGCTAGGATTAGAGGCTGTGCCCAAGGGTCTCAGAGCATTGACTAAAAACCTCCCTTTTTCCCTGTTTCCACCAGCTCTGTTTCATTCTTTTGTTTCCTGGAAGTAAAAGCAAGTCATTCCCTTCGATCAACAAAAACTGAAGCCGAGGTTATGTATATAGTTCACGTGTAGCCAAATGAATGGTCAGGAATCTTTATTCCCTACCTTTATTCCTCACCTATGTCAGATGTTCTGTCAGATGTTCCTTTTGCCTCTGCTTGCCCTGGTGGGTTCACCATGTGGTTATCATTCCTGCTTCCTTGAAGCATGTGTAAGATCCACACCTTAGGAAGCACACCAAGGGTCATCCATAACTGTAGTTTCATTCTATAATTCTCATTTATAATACCAGATATTTTTATTGGTCCCTTAGCATCCACTTCACAACCTCCTACCCTGGGCTTCTAATTTTTTATGGCCCCTAGGATTGCAAACCTCTGAGAGCTGCTCAACCCATCAAATATTACTGCTTTTCAAGTCCTGCCTCCACAACCATCAATGCTAGATGCATGAGAGGAAAAATAAGGTGATGGTTAAGACATAAACTGTGGAGGCAAAATAACTAGGTTTGAATCCCACCTCCTTTAGTACTAGCTTTGTGATTTTGGACAAGTAATTTAACCTCTCTAGACCTCAGTTTCCTCATCTATGAAATAAGGATGAGAGTAACAACTTCATGGAGTTATGAGGTCTAGTCATATTTTTACAAATAAAATAGTCATAATATTGCTTGGTACATAATAATTGATCAAAATATGTTATCTATTATTAGAATTATTAATTTAACTTTTTCCTCCATCATAAAGGCAAAACAATAAAAACAATTAAATTAATTTTAATGACTCAACCATCTGGTAATCTTAGCTTCTATTTTTTATAATCAAGGTGTTCATAAGTCCTAGTTCCTTAGTTTGTACCTGTTGTCCTGAGGTCATTATTAATAGCAACCTCTTTTATTCTCAGTGTCCAGATCTGGACAATAAAGTATGTAACCACCTTAATTATAATATGGAATACTCAGTTCTCGTGTACAAATAGGAGAATGAATTCGATGGCCTATGAAGTTAAGTAAAACGTGAAGGTTTTCATTAAAATAGATGGGTTATACGTGGAAAGAAATAGTTGAACGTTTTATAAATAAAGTCTAAAATATTATAAATTGCTATTAGCTTTGGTTAAGATGACATACTTAGATGGCTTTTTTTCCTTTTTCGTAGAAGAGTTTGAACTTACATGTGGGGAGCTACTTTCATTTGTTCAAAATGCATGAGAACCTCTGTGGAACTGCGCCCTCATTCCCCTTTTACTTTGCCTCTCCTTTTCCCTATGTGGTCTCACTCCCTCTTCTCCCACTAGTCATGAGGTGGAATGGGGAGTGAGAAAGGAGGAAGAGAGCTTAACCTCTCTTGTTAAACTCAACCATTAAATTAGGGCTCTTACAGAAGCTGGCCACTCTCCAACGCAAGCCTGGTGAGCAATCACTCCTAAACAAACAGTAACTGATTTGTCTGATTTGTAACTGATATTAACTGATTTAATTAACAGATTTGTAAGCATTGTCTGTCACTGCAGAGATGATACGTGCAGAATGACAATACTGAACCTGAGAAGTAATAACATCTTTATTTAGTTCATAACCAACATTGTAAAGTACTTAAAGCTAGAAATATCTTCTGGAGGATGACAGGACTTTTTAAGATTAGATTAAAATATAACATATAGAATTGCTTTTATTTCTTATCTTTTTTCCATTGTTCAGAGTAGCTTTTCCAATTTGAATATTGTACTATTTATGCCCATCTTTAATCACATTGTTTTGTTATAAGCCACTGATAAAAACTTGTAAAACTTAGGCCAAATAGATATTACTTACAAAGGATATGTTGCAATCAATACTACTTACTTAAAAAGTTGATTGATTACATAAACATAGTTCACAATTATAAAAAATAGAGATTTTTATATACTCAATAGACATGCAAAATTTAATCTTAAATATGAATCACACTATAATTGCTTGATTGTTGCAATGAGCTGAAAGATAAAAAAAAAAACACAAGGATCCTGCAGAGAACAAGAAATTGTGAAAGCAATCATAGAGGGAAATAATTGTTACATTTATGATTCTTTCAATTATGGATTATGGAGAGGACTGCATGGCAACCTCTTCAGTTTCAAGACAGCATGGTGTTTTATATAATAAGGCTCTGAATAAAGCAACTATTATCAATAGTGTTTACAACTTAATTGGCTACCTTTGAAGCTAAAGAGGTCTTTTGCTTTCTAACTTTGATTCCTAGCTATATTTTAAAACATTGGCATTCTGTCCAGCTGTTTAACTTCCATTTATGTTCTTAGATTCTCTAGAGGATAGTGCATATATGTTTTACTAGAGCTGAGAAACATTTTCACTAGGGAGGAATAAGCACAGAATTTGTTAAGCACCCATAAAATTATGTGTTTATCCAACAACATGCCTACATTGCACCTCTACCCTATTATAATTACATTTAATGTTAAAAGGAACATCACCTTAAACCACATGTAGGATTTATTAAGTCCTCAAATAAAGTTAGCCTCTAATGCCTGGCACATTTACCAGAATAGCATTAAGACAGATGAATTCCCTGTTTGAGGTGCCCGTGTGGTTTAGTCGGTTAAGCAGCCGACTTTGGCTCAGGTCATGAGTTCAAGCCGCACATCAGGCTCTCTGCTGTCAGCACAGAGGCCACTGGGATCCTCTGTCACCCTCTCTCTGTGCCCCTCCCCGACTTGTGCTCATTCTCTTTCTCTCTCTTTCAAAAATAAATATTAAATTTTTTTTTAAAAAGGAAAAAAGAAAAAGGATGAATTCCCTGTTTAACGTTGTGTCTAGAAGAGGCCTTGCCTAAAATAGGCTTTGGTCTGATGAATGCTGATGTTCTCAAAGGTATCTGCACCACGAGAAATGCCAGTTAATGAGGATGAGAGTTTCACTGCCCTGGTTCAACCACCACCACCGTCACCACCACCAACAACAAAACCAAAACAAAAAAAACTAAGAAGAAAAGTCTTGGTGTGGCCAAAGAAAGGGAAGGCTTATTAATACTGTAGATTAGGGAGAAAAGAAGGTAAAAATGTACACCTCACAATTAAGGAGAGATCAAGAATTATATCACCTAAAAATCTCGGAAGGTTAAATTTGGGAAAGGGAAACATTCATGTCAGGCTAATTTCAATGATCCGTCACATTTGATTTTCCTATAGTGAGATCTCAGCTATAATATGACATTGTATTTAATTTATGCCATAGAAATTAATTGCTTATTTGATGTCTGTTAAGTGTCATTTGATCAGGAATACCAACACAGAAAGGGTAGGAGAATGTATTATCAGAAATAACAATATTTAAAGAGCAATACAGTGATTCACGAAGTGAACTTTCCACATTGGGATATAACCTCAAGGAACTCAGTATTTTGAAAGGTTCCTTTAAGACTATGTTCTGTTCTTCCCAGATGATCTGTATTTATAGGAAACCATTCGGAAAGAATTAAATGCAGTTCTGAGAAGTAAGGTCTCACTCCTGGTTCCCACTTCATCAGTTCCTGCAGGAAAGGTGTCCTTCTGTCCCTCAGGCAGTTCCTCCTAGCTGCTGGCCCTGAACAAAGGTATGTTATGATATCAGACATTGAAAGGGTCCCAAATACCTCCCCATGAAATCCAATACTGATAAATTCCCACTTTTATGGCTTTTCCTGTACCTCAAAGGATTGATTCCAGAAAACCCTTATTAAAATACAATATGTTACTGGAAGACCTAACACTTTATCATCCACTATGATAGCAACACCAACTTTGTAATTTCATAAGTCCTTTGTTAGAAAAGAGCTTATGTTAGAAAAAAATGAGGTTAGTATTCATTCATTCAAACATATATTGTCAATCTACCACAGCTAGACTAATTGCTGGGAATCTCAAAATAAACAAAACAGTGTCCCTACTGTCAGGGAGTTTACTGTCTGGTGGAGAAGATGGATATGGATGCAATCATTTTATTGCATATTTCAGATGAGTCTTAATAAGGAATCATTTTACAACAAAAACCAGAAACTCAGCTGGACAAGTTAAATAAAGAATATATTAGCATAAATAGCTGAGAGTTTCTAAAAGGCAAATGCAGTCTCAAGAGGGACCCTGATAAGAGCTGATAAACTAATGAGAACCCACTGGTGTTCTCTTTCTTAGCATATCTTTCATATATGGTTTTTCCTGCAATTTGCCCCATTTGTCATAGATCAGCTTTCTTGGCTTATACATATGGCTATAACAACCCTTGAGACCCTAAGACCTTACTTATCCAACACACATAGCCAATGAATTCACTCTATTCCCATATCAGTTCTTGGAAAGATAATCTTACTTCATCCTACCCCAGTCTGAGGACAGATTCTCCTACAGGGAAGTGTGGGAATGAGGAGGAAATAATTGCCATCTTCAATACAATAAGGTAATTTCAAGGTGAGCCTTCAAGGAAAGGCAGGCATCCTTCAGAGAAACAAAGGGAAAAATACAATTCAAGCAGATAGACTATCATGTTCAAAGTTATGGATGGAGCAAAATCGCTCTTATAAAGACACATGTACAAAGATCCATGGTCAGGTAGCAACTGTTGATGCTGTGAAGATAGCCAGGGACCAGATGAAAAAGTTCTTTTTATACTCTGCTAAAGAGTGTGATTTTTATCTGAGAGCTGATAAGTAGAGTGTCAAAAAAAATTCTTTAGAGAGACAAAGAATGTGAGTGGAGGAGAGGCAGAGAGAGTGAGAGAGAGAGAGAGAGAGAGAGAGAGAGAGAGAGAGAATTTTAGGCAGACTTCACACTCACCACAGAGCCTGATGCAGAGCTCAATCCCATGACCCTGGGATCATGACTGAGCTGAAATCAATAGTCAGAGGCTCAACTGATTGAGCCACCCAGGTGCCCCAAGGTGTCAAAATTTTTAACCAGAGGAGAGACAAAAGCAGATCTGTGTTTTAAGGAAAAAAATAAGTAGGGGCCCCTAATTGGCTCAGTCGGTTAAGTCTCTGAGTTCAGCTCAGGTCATGCATGATCTTATGGTTCATGAGTTCGAGCCCTGAATTGGGATTCTGTGTCTCCCTCTCTCTCTGCCCCTTACCTGTCCATACTCTGTCTGTCTCTCTCTCAAAAACAAATTAAAATTAGATATTCCTTGCTCTTTCTCTGAAAAAAAAAAGAAAAAAAAAAAAACTCTAACAGCAGGTGAAAGATGGACCAGAAGAAGAGCAGAGTGAATGTACTATTCAAGAAGCTATTGCAGTAATTCAGATAAGAGATGGTGCGGTCTCAAAATAAGACCTTGGCAAAGATGATATAGAGGAAAGGAAGGATTCAAGAATATTATGAAAGCAGAATCTAAAATGAAATGGAGTCAGTTCGGAAAAGCAAAGGATAATAAGCTTTGACCCAGAGAAGAGAATGAAAGTCTAAATCCAAACTGAGGCAGGTGCTATAGGGTACACTAGACATAAGAGAAAGAACACACTGGAAGAAAGGATGGACAAAGAAGACACACTTTGCATTCTTACCCATCTTTCCTTGGGGAGTAGCCTTTCCTATGGTCTCTGAATATTTCAACCATGTAAATAAATGCAGACTCCAAATCTTCAGCATGTAATCACAAGGAGCAGCAAAATAATTGGTAATCAAACCTTAATCAAAAGCATACTCTAGTTATCCTGTCATTTTATGACAATGTCTGTCAATTCAGCCTATCACATAAAAGGACAAGAATTTATTCCTGGTGAAGCCTTAACTCACGGGTGCTGGGCCTTGTTTCATTCTGTATTTAATTAGAAGTTTTCACGGTGTTGTTTTCCTTTCAATTCCAACAATAAAAAGTGAAAAATGAGAAATGTGAACTTCTCAGATGATCCTATGACTTTGAAGACACATATCTGAATATATGATCTCTTACTTTTGCATTTAGAAGCCCTGGGGAGCAACATTATCAGACTGATTATGAATGCATATATTTTCATAAGTATATGCAATCTTAGCCAGCTCAGCACAGGACACTGAAGTGACTAAGTATCAAATTAAAGATTATTCTTTTTTGTGTGGAATTCACTCCAGCGAGAAATTGAACAAGGGGATTTAAAATCCAAAAACAGTAGGACCACCTCCTGAGACATTATTAATTATTAGTGGGCCCCAGTCTTCCAGTTTCTTATCTCCCTATACACCCAATGCTCCCATTGCTTTAAATTATTATCATTATTTGTTAAATGCCTTCGATGTGCTTGGTACCCTGGCAGGCACAGAAAAAGAGGTACCATATCTGCCCAGGGGCTTTCTACCTAAATTGCACAGATATAATTTAAGTTTGAAAATGGGTTGTAGTTGTCAGTTACAGTCTTTTCCAAAGGCTTAGAAGCAATAGAACAAAAACTAAAAGTATATAAGTTCCTACCCATCCCTTTCTCCCCTTGGGTCTTCTTTATATTCCACAGCCTGGTCTACTAACCCAGAAAACAATATCGTGGAAATGTGCCACAGGTCAGTAATGAGAGACCATCAAGAGCTCAGAGAAAATTATCAACACTTAGAAACAATTTTGTGTGTCTGACTTCTCACCCTGCTGCTCCCTGCTGTCCTAGACTGGGCGGAGAGAGGGGAGATGGGCACTGGGGAGCCTGTGTTCAGAAGCAGTAGCAAGTGAGGAGAGCTGTGTGGAGAGTAAAGCCCCAGAACTGACTTTCTCTTCCCTGTCCTTACCCCACCCAGTCCGAGGTGTGACATTGCCAGCAGTGTCCACACCCTGCTGCAAATCTTCACCATGCTTTCAGAAGCCTTGTGCATTCCTCAACATCTACTCCAATTCCTATGACAAGTAACTAACGTGTAATCTGAAGCTAACCCTCTATTTGGGTCTTTCTATATATATTTTGATTCCATAAAAATCTAGTTGTATAAAAAAAGGAAAAATGGGGATACCCTTATACTTCTACTTGTCCCTTCCTTTCCCATGATTACTATTAAAAACAATCCTTTTCAAAAATTAAAAAAAAATGCTGTTTGCCTCAGGCCAGATGGGTGATAGGGCAAAAGCAGTGAAGAAAACAATGAGAAAGAAAACAATGGTAGGAGGATTGGTGGATGGGAAGGGGGATTAGGATATGGTCTTTGTCTCCAGAGAGTGACTGGGGGTTTGCTCTACTAAAATGTTTCCCATCTCCCAGGTCCCACCCCAGCTTCCACCAGTGGCCTTGGGATCCACCACCAATGGTTTGTCATTAGAGCATCTCAGCAGAGAAGAAAGGGAGGAGCTTTTCCTGATTGGGGCAAACCATGAGGTGCACACAGTTCACAATCATTGAAAGTCATTTCCTGATACATCATTACACATCATAAATTATCTAAATTCAAAAGCATATGTTTTTCCTTTGAAATACATATTCCTTGAGGGCAAAGCTCTTATCTGAGCATGAATACAGTGAATGGGGCATATGGATACATTTCCAGAGGATAAGTACTCATATCTCTACTGCATTACTGTCTACTGGCTTTATCTTTCTGCTTTAATTCCCAGAGCCAGTTTCTCAGTCAGTGCAACCAAGGAAAACACCACCAATTATGCCCACTTCGACAACTAACAGTGTCCCACTCTGCCTCCTCCTCTGGCCTTCTCCTTTCTGTTTCCTATCTGTATTGTTTCTGTCTTGCACTCCTTCCTCCATGTATGTGCTACACAAACATTCATTATTGATGTAAACATTTTCCACTGAATGCCTACTATGTGCAAGACATTGATTGTACTGAGTATAAAACATTGGTGTACCTGGAGCTTTAGCATTCCATTCATGCCTGCACTAACCCACCAATTTCTAAAATGTCAACTAGGTCTTAGACCACTGATGCAATATGAACCTAAGTTCTTATTCCTCATACTCCTGGCATTTGTCTGGAGATTGTTGAAGGCATGCATAGCTCTTTCCTTACTGATCCTTTGTAGTCTTAATATGTGGACCACAAAAACCCTAGCCCATTTTCTGAGAATTAACCTCAGCTGTTCAATCATCCAAATAAATGAAATTGCCTTCAATAGATAGTT
Organism: Crocuta crocuta; assembly: GCF_008692635.1. Classification (NCBI taxonomy): domain Eukaryota; kingdom Metazoa; phylum Chordata; class Mammalia; order Carnivora; family Hyaenidae; genus Crocuta; species Crocuta crocuta. The sequence goes on from NW_027551567.1 coordinate 790,129, forward strand.
TTGTATTTTACAGAGAATATAGAAAAGTAACTTTTTAAATGGTTATGTCCAGAGGTAATTCTGAGGAGATAAAGAGAGCAAAAGGAGTTGAAAACTATAATAAAAGAAAAATAAAAGTAAAATAACTAAAATCCTGAAAGTAAGAGGTTTAACTGTGCCATGTTTACTTGAAAACACAGATTTTTAGGGGGAAAAATTGAGGCAGAGGTGAGTTTTCACTTGACAAAAAAAGATTTATAGTATCATTTTGCAGTATACATAAAGTATGAATCAATTAGTAAAAACTGAATATACATAGTTATTTTCTGGCATATATACATATAACAAATCTGTAGTATTTGTATACTTCATTCAATATGTTTGTTAAGTAATGGATGCCCACTTCTCAATTTTTAGCTCCCACTTCATCTTCAAAATGTTGCCAAATACCCACAAAAATAAGAATAACCAGGTGAGAGGCATATTTTAAGAACAGGTTAAATGATTTAAGATTGGATCAGTCCTCCACTTTTTCTTAGCCACCCAGACAAAGGCTAATATATGATTGTCAGATCTGGAATCCATAAATGTCATAAGCACAAAGCTGGATAATCCATATCAGAGTGCAGGGTTGGGGGAAGGTGTGGAAAATAGAGAATTGAGAGGCAGAGTGATAACATTTAAAGAAAACATTTTATAATCATAGTTTTTAAATGATGATTAAAGGAGTGTTTTGATCTTTTTGTCATGTATTTTTGCCTAGTTTCTATACTGCCCAAATTCTTTCTATCGAAATTATTGCTTAAATGTTACTTTTCCTTGTCAGCAAATTCCCTTTTTTTCTCCTCTGTTTCTAAAGGTCTTTTATATTTCTCTAGGTTTTCTCATATTTGCTTCTTCTCCCCTTTTCATTAGTCTATGCAGTCTATTTTTCTGACAACCATTTTATGTTTTCTCATTTGTTTTTCATCTTAAATCTAGTTTGTATACAATCAGATCTATAGAAAACAGTAGTAGCTAATATAGGATACTACAAATAAGCATAAGGGCAATAATATTCTAGTTTTAATTTTTTTAATCAGCTTTTTGTTTTTCTCAAAGCGGATCCTACCTTATCATTGTTAAAAGCTAAATGTAAATCAATGTTTCCAACAAGAACCCAAACCCCAAGCTAGAAACCCAGAGAATTCAGGGTCTGTAAAAACTTTCCAGTGCTTCCACTTTTTGATGAGAACAGATTTGGGTCTGGATGAAGTCACCGATGTGCCTCTCAAGAAGCAAATGTCAGCGCGACCTATTAAAGTCAACCCTGAGCTAGGTAGCAACAATGAGCTGGGGATTAGCATTGACAGCTCCCTTAATGTGATTCTTTTGGACAGGGATTAATTTAATGTGTTGCTGTCAAATGAAACAAAAAACGAGATGGATTTACTAATGACTCTATTCTATACCACACACTTTTCCACCCCTGATCTATGTCAGAATGAATCTGACAGCAAAAGAAAATAATTTTTAAGATGAAAAGGAAGAAGACATTGCCTTCTTGACAAACTTTCAAGAAGGGAGTTTTTACTGGGCTCCCAAGAGGGAAGATGAGCATAGAATGGGGTCAAATGAAGAGAGGAAATGGGAGCAGGCGGCTACTACTCCAAAGAACAAGAGCAAAAGGGCGGGAGGGAGTGTTGGTCCCATGCTTTGACACACACAAACTTACAAGATACCCTTAACTTCTCCAGGCCTCTTTTACCTCCGATGTGAAAGTAAAAGGTTGTATGTGGTAGGAGGATTCTAAATCTCTTACTTCTAAACTGCTGAATTCTGAAAGAGAGGGGCCCCACACCAGCTGGGAGCATTAGCCTCCTTGCAAAGACAACCCCACACTGAGGCTGTGACAGAGAGGGGGCGAATCAAAGAGCGAAGGTTGATCTTTTAGCAAAACGGTTTGCCAAGTCAAATGCTAAAGCCTCCTTAGAATAATTTGGATTCTTCTTTGTTCTCCCTAACAAAGAAACTTTAATTCGCAGTTCTCTGCGAAGAAAGACAATGCAGACAAGCCATTTTTCAGGTGAAAGGTGTCTCGTCAATTAATAATCATTGAATAATCACTAAGAATTGGCAGGAGCTATTCGTCGAATGGGGTGCTCATAACATCGAACTGCATTGATTTACAATACAAACAGGGTATTATTCCCTGTGACTATTTTGTTTTTACCTCCTGTGAGGGTGCACACATCTCTACTCGTACGTACTTGTGTATATTCGTGTAAGTTACAGTTAGATTAGTAAACATCCTCGGCTTCCCTGTGTCTGAGTCTGGTCTCATTGGCAGGTACGCTCCACCACAGAGCTCGAGCCCAGGAGCCGGGAAACACTGTCCTCCGAGCCCTACCTGAGGCGTATGGTTAACTTCGCACCCACCCCATGCAGCGCACGCCCACAGACCTCAGGGCGCATTACTGGGGCTGTATGGGTCTGGAGGTGCTGGCCGGGAGAGCGGGACAGAGGGGCAACCGCGTTGGCGTGGTTTGGAGATCCAAGTGCCGAGCCAGGAAGAGGCTGGATGCGACCGGCAGCGGAGGGACGTGGCGACTCTCACTGTGCCGGCGCCCAGTGCCGCTCCTCTGCCCAGATTCCCGCTGTGGAGAGGATGTCTAGAGAGGCCCCCGAGCCGCGCCCTTGTTTGGGGAGGTAATGACGGATCCCCGCCCGGCCGCCTCCGCTGCGCGCTCCTGGAGCTGCGACTCCAGCCCGGCGGGTCCTGCGCTCTGCCAGCCCTGCGCGCTCTTTCCCTGGGCGGCTGGCACGATCCGGCCAGACCTTGGATCGAGGTCCAGGAGGGGTGAGAATCCTGGCTCTGCTACTTAGCTCGGTGACCTTGAGCAGTTATCTTAACCTCTAAGGTCGATGTTCCCACCCGTAAAACAGGACCGAAGACACCTCCGCGGGCTCCCTATGGGATGAAATGAGAGGCCGGATGCCCAGCCCCTGGCTCCTAGTGTCCTGCCCCGTCTTCGTTCAATTCTGCTTCTTCCTCTTCTTATCTATGTTCTGCCTTTTCTCTTCCCCGGCCTTTTCTGTCATTTTTGATCCTGTTTTTTTCCCTTGGTTTTGTCTCCCCAATCTTTCGCAAAATCCCCCTTCTCCTTTCTTTTCCTCCAATGTTCATTACTGCAATCAACAAATTCCTAAAAAATTTGTTTCCATTTTCTAGTCTCTGGGATTCCCAAGGCAAATTCGCATAATCTTCATCAGCCCGCTCCTCCGGCCACCCCAAATAATTGGGCAGTCTAGGAAGGGCTCTGCTTACTACGTAAATGCAGTCACAAGATACCCACGCTCTCGCTCCCACTTAATTTCTATGCAGGACTCCTGAGACCACCGCTGCCCTGAGGTGTCTTTGTCATTGTGTCCCCTCTGCCAGGCCCAGAAATCTATTCAAGGGTTCAACGAACGTCACAAGCTACCACCGGGAAGTTAAGGCTGGAACCCAGTCTTGCAATGACTTGCCTTGATTTCTTACTACACAGAAAAACAACCATTTATGATGTTCCATATTCATATATGAACATAGTCTTTAATCTTCAAATAAGCCGAAAGATACAGTGTAAAAAGAAATAGCACAATATCTACTCAAGTGTTTTGCCTCTTTTTTAAGCCATGTTCTGTAATTTTTACTTACAGAACTGAGGTTTACATCAAGTTTTTTATTGATATTGGGGAGGGAGAAAATCTAATTGCCTAAAAATGAGGAGTTACATTTATGCTCATTTATTGAAATATTTTAAAGATGTCTGACAATGCTCTTTATAATAAAACTACTACTACATACACTATCATAGCATATACAGTATAAAGAGTATAAATAAAATACCATAAACTATAACTAAAGCATGTATATGAACTTTTTAAAAAGCAAAAAGCTAGGGGGAAAACTCTTTTAAAGAAGGCTAGAAAATTTTTAGTTGCTTGCCATTTGCCTCAAACTTAAAAGTATCAAGTTTCCTTTGAAATTATTTCTCATTTTTATTAGAATCTAATTGTAGATCACCTGTAAAATGTTGGGGGAAGGAAGACAAGTAGAGAAATATCATTTCTGTGCTTAGATTTTTGCAAGAGTAAAAGAACCACAGTACCACCTTGTGGGGAAAAAAGATTTTTTTCATCTTCTATATTATGGCTGTTTTCTTTTCCTCTACTGTAGTCATACATACACACAAATTTTAAATTAAAATAAATAAAACCATTTAAAGCACAGAACAAAAACTTAGGTCTATGTGAATAAATAATGATAATATGCCTTCTTTCTTATTTTAAACACATTAGCCTGTTTAGATCAAAATAACTTTTATAAACAAACTAGCATAACAATATACAGCATTAAGAAACTTTGCTTCCAATACTAAGCCCAGAAATCAATGTTAGGCATGAAACACTAAATATAAAATTATGTACACATCCCAAGAGAAGAATAATTCTTTCAAAAATTGGTTTAAATTTCACTATTAAATGCTATTTATGCTTTTTATTTGTTCAGTTGCTTGGACGTGAAAGAGGGATATTCTTAGACAAATACAAAATAATGTCTTCCTTTTTAAAGCTGTTAATTTCATAATATTTAAGATTGCCAGAGAAGCCAGATATGTATAGAAGCTATATTTGTTAGTTTAACAACTGTTCTAGTCACTTTGTGGCTATAAAGTGGGCATAAATCATAAAGCTTGGATTTTAAGATTATAAGACACCAAAGCCAAGAAATGCAAAATAAAAACTGTCTCTTCTATTGTACATCTAGAACTATCTTACATGACATGAATATCTCCTGCTCTAAACGTGTTTTCTGCAAGGCAAGAGAGAATTCTGGGGTTACCTGTAGGCATTCTTTATTCTCTGTGCTTTAGAATCACAGAGCTGGTATATCCCTCTGACCTTCAGGAAGGACTAAATCAAAAGCATCCTGGGAAGAGAACAGTGTATTTCAAACTGTGTTCAGCAAGCCCTAGGGTCTGTCAAAAGATTATAAGGGGAGGGGAACACCGACAGAGGCCCCTCACTCTCAGGTTCCACCAACTGACTCTGATTTCATTATTTTCACATACAAGAATTCTGCCTAGGATTGAGTTTAAACAATTGATTCCCTGGCTTTAAAAATGCTAGAAAATCACTAATCTAACCTAGGCTATTTTGTAAAAGATTAGTATTTCTGCACATTTATTAACAAATGCATTTTAGGAGCAGCCCACCATGTTTCCACATAACACATTCTTTTTCTTTACAAAATAGTTCAGTACAAAATGTATACAGTTTGGCTGTTTAAAAAACTCAATTAAAACCTAAGTATATTAAATAAAAAAATCTCTGTATCACAACCTCAACCCACTCACTTCCCCAGGAATAACATAGTTAACAATTTGATTTGTACCCTCCCAGAGATTTTATCTCTGTGAGGACAGATACAAACATGTGTGGTACACACACAAGCACACACAGTATTTGTTTCAAAAACAACTGCTTATCACTTGTGTTTTCTCCTTAAATAAAAAAGTATCTTCCTGTGTCAGTACCTACAGAACTACCTCATTTCTTATAAATGACTCCATATTATCATTCAAGGTATGGATGTATACACTTAATCTCATCTCAATTGTTGAATATTTGTTTGTATATCATGTATTTGCACTTGCTCTTCCCTCTATCTAAAATACATTTCTTATACTCCACCTGGGCAACATCTACACATGCAAGTTTCAGTTTTTTATGTTACCTCAGCATAACCATAGTACCAATCTATAAGAAGCAACAATTTCAAAATTTTTAAAGTTTCTCAATATCTACCTGAATATTTTAAACAATACAGGATTTTTTTAAGCATATTAATTTCTTCACATGAGAATAATAAACCTACGTCCTTTTTAGATTTTCCTACTACCTCAAGAATGGGATTTATGCTTTTGGAGAGCAATTTGGGTGCACCTATCAATATCTAAAATGTGCATATCTTTCAACCTAACAGCCCTGTAGCTTTTCTATAGGAATATTCACACAAATTTGTTAATTCATTCAATACATTTATTGAACCCACGTAAATGCTAGTCATTTTTCTAGGTTCTCATCAAATAGTTAAAAGAAGGGGGAAAAACCCTAGGGAGATTATAGCGTATTGGGAAAAATCTACACTGGATAAATAATCACATAGTATGTTGTCATTATTAACTTTGGTAAATAGTAATAGGGATGTTACATTATGATAAACTATTTTAACATTTGGTTTTCTTCTCAAAGAGCTACAAAATGCTATATAAAACCTCTCATTATACTTTACCTTTTAATCTCAATCTTTGATGGTATGTTTTTAAAGTATGTCACATATGTTCTTTCTTTTTTATAAAATATATCTCAACATACAGACAAACCCCTTTAAATCTAATGAGCCTTTGGTTGAGATTGACAAGCCACTGCTTTCAATTCATTTAATGATTTTATATTAGTCTTTGTCTGAAATTTATTAAGATATGTAGGCCCTTGTTTCTTAACCAGCCCATTCATTTTTCTATTGTGAATTTGTTTTTCATATAAGGATAAAATATAGAATATCCAAGTATTAAATAAACACTGCTGCATGGATAAAGCCAAGAAGATAGGTAAAGCTAAATTTTTGACTGCACTGCTTCTAAATCATTGCTGAGAAGATGGTGTAGAAGAGCCCAATTCAAGATATAGGAGGTAGTTCTCATGTGTCAATGTTTAATGTATTAAAATCTTCACTTTAATACATGAAAAGGAATGTATGAAAGCTAAAAGCGAACATAAAACATGAAGTGCTTTCCACTGTATTAGAGTAACAGCTAGAAAAAAGCTGTGGCCTTTATCAGTGGTTTAATTTTCAAGGATGTCATTTGTAATTATAGCAACAGACACCAAGGATGAGGCTAAGCTATGAACCCACAGAAAACTCAAACATGTCTGAGTATATATATCTAGAAGACAAGTGAGATTTAGTCACCGAAGGTCTATTTCTTAAAAAGGCCAAGCATGCTCCTGGGAAATACATCTTTAGGTTAGCAGAGACTTTAGCAGTACCAGTTCAACCCAAGTAAGAGTAACAACTTAGTGTTCACAGAGGTATGATTTTGGTCAATTTAGCAAGATTATATGTGGCATGTATGAAGACTTCTAAAAAGCACTGGTAAGAAGAGGCCAGAATGACCTAGGTACTGGGGGGAAAATAGAGACGAGGTAATAACCGCAGAAATACTGTTTGTTTTGTTTCTGTTAAAGTGACCATGTGACCCTTGATCCTCTTTTTATTCTGTATCTGGTGTACCCTGTGGAAATGTGAGTAAAATAATACAACACTAGGCCCTAACTGGGGAAATTCATTATGAAGAAGACACTGTACCAAGTTCTTTCTTTCAAGTTTGGTTGATTTTTAATTCTAGAGGTAGAGTTTTTATTTGAATCATGAGAAGAACAGATAACTACTAAAGAAAGATTATTTAAGGGCTCGTTAATGACCCTAACTAGTATAAGCTGATGTCTTCAAATAATGATAGGGAAAAAACAAAACAAAACAGAACAGCCAGCTCCGGCCTCTAAGGATTGGGGCAGGAATTGACTGGTAAAAGGTATAAGGGAATTTACAGGGATGATGACAATGTTTTACACCTCAATAAGGTTTGAATTATATAAGGGTATTTACTTGTCAAAACTCAGCAAATGGATACTAAAGATTTGTGCATTTATTATATGTAGAATTTACCTCAAAAGAAAAAAATGTAAAAAATATTGAACTCTTATTAATGATATGAAGGCTGAAGCACTTAAAGGAAAATGTACCAATGTCTACAATTACTTTCACCAGTGAATACATCAAAAATTAAGATGTATTAGGAGGCACCTGGGTGGCCCAGTCAGTTGCACATCTGACTTCAGCTCAGGTCACAATCTCAAGGTTCGTGGGTTTGAGCCCTGAGTCGGGCTCTGTGCTGACAGCTAGCTCAGAGCCTGGAGCCTGCTTCAGATTCTGTGTCTCCCTCTCTCTCTGACTCTCCCCTGCTCACACTGTCTCTCTCTCTCTCTCAGAAATAAATAAAACATTAAAAATTTTTTAAAAAGATGTAGTAGTATGTGGATAAAGGGCTAAATAGATGGATAGAGATTAATAAAACAAGCAAAAGAAAAATGTTAAAGTTAGAATCTAGGTGGAAAATATTTGGGTTTGAAAACTTTCATAATAAAACAACAGGAAGAAAAATTAATACCTTGACACTGAGAAGGTCTGAAGTCTAAAAGGGACAAGAGTAGGCTGATTGGATCTGTTTATACCTCATCTAAAACCAACAAAGAGCCAGTATGGAATGGGAATAGGCAAGAGCAGTATGTCAGCTCATCTCATTTCCATGGCTTCCAATTCCCCCAGCATCCCCCAGGACCTTGGGTTATATTGATTCTACCACCTGAAGGGTCTACTTTGCCTGGTTATACAGGCATTCAGTATATACAGGCATTCAGTATATACAGGCATTCATATACAGACACACTGCCTGTGTGTCAGGCAGTCAGTATGTAAAAAGTTACATCTGTCCACTATACCACTCCCAACTCACACAAGCATCACACTCCAAACAAACAAGCTTAGAAGCTGACACACTTGCCCATATTCACAGTCTCTTCACTGGCTTCCATGTTGTTGCCTGCACCTCTTTAGCCCACCGTCAGGTTTGGGATTCAGTGTTCCCATAATGACCAATGGGTTTCTGAGGTTACCCTGCTCCTTTCAATTCCAGCTCTGAAAAGCTCTAGTAGAAAGGGCAGAGTTTCTGTTTTGGTTCAAGTTATCTCATCAGGTTTCTGTGGTCACTCTCCCAGTTTAGTGCCTGCGGCCCAGGCTATAACATAAATAGATGATGACTGCTGTATCAGAATGACCGCTAGGATAGGCGGCTTAAAGAAGAGGGCTATAAAGGGTCCTTGACTTGGAAAGCATGAGGCTCCAAAAAGAGTTAAAGACAGTAGAAACTACATCTAAGGAGGCTGAGGTCAAGCTACATAGTTATGCAACAAATATATTTAAGTCCCTACAATGTGCTAGGCACTATGTCAAGCACTGACTAATCCAATGGTGAATGAAACAAATGGTCTCTGACCTCACAAAGCTTATATTGGTGGGAGAGGTAGTAAATAAACACTAAAAAAGAAATATATATACATATATATATACATATATATTAAATTCATTATAAATACCATGACAAAATAGGTCAAATATTAAGGAGACCCACTTTAGACTGGATGGGGAGAGAATGTCTCTCTGAAGAAGTATCATTTAAGCTGTGACCATGTGAAGTGTCAGGGAAAGAGATAGCCAAGATGGAGAGGAGAAGGTGTGAATACTTGTGAGAGATGAACATTCAAAGAAGGGAAGAGAGCTTGTTTGCCTGGAGCAGCATGAGAAAGGGAGTGTAATTTCTTAGATACAGTTTTAGACAAGTAAACATGGGCCAGACCTTTGCAGTACTGCTGTGTGTTAAGGCCTCTGGATTTAAGTACAGTGGGAAACCACTGGGTTTTAGGCAGAGGCATGAAGTCTTTCTGAGTGCCATCTGCCCCAGAAATTACTCCAGTTCTGGGTACCAAATCTTCTGGAGCAACACAAGAATGTTAGCTCCAAGAGTTCAGATTTTTATCTGTATTGCTCACTGCTCTATTCCCATACCTAAAATAGCAGGAACTTGGTATACATTTTTGAGTAACCAGTATTGTCTCTAAAGACAATAGGCTTTCTTTATGACTACAGATTTAGGTCATACTCAGTTTCAATGACTCTGTTCTCCTTTAAGCATCTAACTATGGTTTCAACGTCACACACTGAAAAGAAAGCTTTACCAAACAGAAAGCTTAACCCTCTAGCATATATCCCAAGAGCCAAAAGATTTTTGATAGAAGTCTATCTATATGGTGTTTTGGTCACAAAAGTCTTGTTGAGGAGGGAGAACAATGGTTTCATATAGTCTATATAGTAAGTATTGGGAAACCTACAGTTGCAAGTGAGAAAAAATGCAAATTGTGAAGGCATGGTGGGAGATTATCGGTGGAAAGTTGGAAGTTAATGGTTCATATGAGTAAGAGTTCAGAGGTGGATCTCCAGGCACTTCTGAACCCAGATGTTCAGGCATTGTCATTAGGATCCTGTCTCTTTCCCCCCATGCCCCAAATCCCCTTACAGGCTTTGTTCTCAAACAAGGTCTTTCCAAATGGTCATAAGGTGAGCTGGTAGTAGCTTTGGGTATACAGACTACCAGTCTAGCAACCCTACCAAAAAGAGAATGCCTCTTTCCCATAGTTCTAGTCAAAGTCTATTGGCTCTGAATGGCCTGATTTGGTTTATATATCTACTCCTGAACCAATCACTGTGACCAAAGGAAGGTACTATGCTTCACCGCCACAACTAGATGGTTTTCCCACCACTGAAGCAGGAGAGAGCAGTCAACTTCACCTGAAACCCAAGTACAGAGAGGGGTTACTCTCCAAGGGAAAACCAAGATGCTAATGCCAAAAGAAAGGGAAGTGGATGTTGGGTAGACGAGTAAAAAGCTACTACGTAGTGTTAAGAATCATTTCTATACACAAAAAATATGAAAGACAGAGAATAACACTTGGTTTTTTCAAAGGAACACACATATGATATGAGTACAAACCTTTAAACAACACTCTATGTATATAAACTTCCTGCTTCTCAAGGTTCAGCTGGGTGCAAATTTCAAGTGAACACTCCCATCAATGCATGTACTTGAAAAAAAAAAAAACCACAGCTTTTAACTTACAAATGTTTACCCTGACATGTGACAGGAAAGCAATAAGCATTTACAAGAATTGTATGCATTTCTAAGGAATTTTTAACTTAATATTTCTTTAAATTAAGCTGAAAGTTGTTACAATGTGAAAAGCTAAATGTGGCACTTATTTCAAACTGCTATATGCTATTCTGCAAAGTCTTAAGAATTACTTGTGTTTTGGACCACTTATTTACTTAATCAAAAATGTATTCGGTTTTGAGCATTTTTATAGTTCATCAAAAGCTTAAAAAATCTTAAGAGTAAATCTGGCTGAATCAAATATGAGAACATTGAAAAAGGCTAATTGCTGTGAGACATTACTAGAATAATAAAATAGGTCTTGAAACAAATTCTATAATAATGAAGTCATTCCTTTTTTCTCTAAGTTTTTTTAATGTTTTTATTTATTTCTGAGAGAGAGAGAGAGAGAGAGACAGCATGAGCAGGGGAGGGTCAGAGAGAGAGGGAGATACAGAATCTGAAGCAGGCTCCAGGCTCTGAGCTGTCAGCACAGAGCCCGAAGCGGGGCTCGAACCCACAAACCATGAGATCATGACCTGAGCCAAAGTTGGGTGCTTAACTGACTGAGCCATCCAGGCGCCCTCGAAGTCATTCTTGAAAGAGAAGAATGACTGAATTTGAAAGGCAGGGGAAATAGAACTGATTAAGGAGCACTACCACATATGCAAAATCAGTAAGATGCAATCAAGATGGAAAAGCGTAACAGAGGAAATATAATACAACTTTGAGTCTTGCAATGCAAGTAACAGGGAAAGGTATTAAATATACTAAGTAAAACCAATAATCTACTATTAATGACTATTAAGATTTGCAACAATAGTATGTAAATATAGCTGAAAACAACAAAATAAGCTCAACTTTAAGCTTTCATAAAAGGGTGAAGAGATAAGACTAAGTAATCAATAGTCTTATTAATTGCTTTATCACTAAAGCCTAGAATAGTATCTGGCATATAGTGGACGTTCAATGTGTTTATTCAATTAAAAAACAGCATATGTAACCACTCTACTCAGTTACTTCCATTACTTAAAGTGAACAATTTGGCGGATCACTTGGTGAATCCATTAATAATAATAATAATAATAATAATAATAATTCTTTTTCTTCTTTTTCTTCTTCTTCTTTTTCTTCTTCTTCTTCTTCCTCTTCCTCCTCTTCCTCTTCTTCTTCTTCTTCTTTTTAAAGTAGGCTTCATGTCCAGTGCAGAACCCCTACATGGAGCTTGAACTCACAACCTAAGATCAAGACCTGAGCTGAGTTCAAGAGTCGGATGCTTAGCCAAATGAGTCACCCAGGCACCCCTCATTTGGCAAACCCAATACAGCATTTACATGAACATGAATTTACAATTAAATATACCCAGTAAGATTCTGCCAGTCATATGTCAGGGTATATAAGTTTTCAGACCTCAGAAAGTAACAAAAATCATACCTACCATTTGTATTTTGTAGACTTGCTTGGCTACAACCAAGATTCTATTTGTGTTGTTTAGAGAATACCAAGTTGTTTTGGTTTCCCCTAAAGGCAAATCCTGAGACAAGGATTGAATGCACATTGTTTACTTGAAATAGTGATCTTGACAGGGAAATGAAAAGATAATACAGAATAGAAAAGGTAGCTAATACAGGGTGCATTATTTAAGCCAACTATCACAATGGAGACCACGGAAGCTCTATAATTAGTCCAGTAAAGGGGTGAAGAGCCCAATATTTACTCCTCTATAACCACAGGTCAAAGGGCTGAGGGCCATCACCTAAGGAATATTACTTCTGATTTCAGCCTACACAAGCATGTAGACAAACTGAGGTTTGGTAACCCAAAGTTAGTTCCAAAAGAGATGTATTTGCTGGCCCTTAAAAATCAAGCTGGCATGCCCGGAAATACTAAGAGAATCTGAAAGGATATGGGTGTGACACTCATATTGCCTGCTACAAAAGGCAAGAAATGGCAATTGGTATGTGAATGGAAAAGATCCTAAAGAGATATGAAAATAAAATGGTAACTTCATAGCACCATGCTAAATAGTGTTACTACTGTCCACATTCAGGAAATCACTGTTGCCTGATGGAAGAGTGAATAAATGAATTTAAGACTGAGCGATCCAGGAACAGATACACTGGAACAGTACACAGGGCCAAAGCAGCCCACTTGCACTGAGCTCTGAATATTATTTTTTAAAGTTCACTCTTGACAACCTAGCTATAAGGGGATGGTTCTGACAAAGGACTTTTCTTCAAAGAGATAGTTACATACTCCATTTTAGCCATAAAATACCAAAAATTAAAATAATAGATTAAATACTAACAAATTCACCTAATATAAACACAATTATATAGTCAATTAAAATCTAAAAAAATCTTGAAAGAAGTAGTGATTTAACTTCTTGTTCTCTGCATATCCTAAACCTCCCACGTTTTCTCAAAATCGAATAGCATTCTAAGACTAAATTTTTAACCCAGATTTCACATCTTATTACAGTCCTACAGCTAAATTTTGCTTTCAAAAAACTTTTTTTTTAAGTTTACTTATTTAGTTTTGAGAGAAAGAGAGGCAGAAAGAGGGAGACAGAGAATTACAAGCAGACTCCGCACCATCAGCACAGAGCCCAACTTGGGACTTGAATTCCTAAACCATGAGATCATGACTTGAGCCAAAACCAGAAGTCAGACACTTAGTGGAATGAAGCACCCAGGCACCCCCAGAAAAATTGTGTATGTCAGTTCAATATGCTTCAATTAGAGGTGAATTATCAATTCTTATATATGCATTTTTTTAAAATTAAGCTACAGACACAGGAAATAAGGTATTCTTTGTTTTCCAAAGGGGATCAATCTGAGGTTTATTAATGTTGATGATGAGTCCTTTAGAAAAAGCAGAAATCAATTCTGGACAAGAAAGTTAACGTAAGCAATATATATGAAATTGAAACCAAAGATACTCCATTTTTATAACTTTAATAAACATCATATGTCAATTCAAATATGTTATTGTTTTTCTTTTAATGAAGATAGTTTATATTTATAAACTTTTGAATTGTCTGGATATATGATGAAGTATAAAACTTACTCTCAGATTGACCAAGAATTGCTTCGTTTGATCTCAGAATGAAATTTCCCTGTAGGCTGTGAACCCAGTTTGGATGAGGAAAATGACATACTCAACTTAAGACATTGCCATTTCTCAAGGACATTGCCATTTCCTACTTACTAGGAAAGTTAAAAAATTTAGAGATTTAAGACCCTAACATAAACTGAATGATAATATTCTTCATTTTCCCCAAATTACCAATTTCTACCTAATGGCCATCAGTATAACATAACATTCAAATTACTCATTACAGTATGACATTCCTAAACATAAACATTTACATTCCTAAACATCCCTGAAGATTCATTCTTAAGATTGACCTTGTGCTCCTTAAAATGTCTACTCTGCTAGGGGCACCTGGGTAGCTCAGTTAGTTAAGCATTCAACTTCAACTTCGGCTCAGGTCATGATCTCCCTGCTCGTGGGTTCAAGTCCCGCATCAGGCTCTTGCTGACAGCTCAGAGCCTGGAGCCTGCTTTGGATTCTCTGTCTCCTCCTCTCTCTGGCCCTCCTCTCCTCACACTATGTCTCTCTCTCTCTCAAAAATAAACATTAAAAATTAAAAAAAAATGTCTACTCTGCTTAAATTCCAACTTTAGTTTCTTCTCCCTGAAATCAAAGAACCTCACCACACTGTTCCCAAGTTTTAAGAATAATTGGCCTTAGGGGCACCTGGGTGGCTTAGTCAGTTGAGCGTCTGACTTTCGCTTAGGTCATGATCTCGCGGTTCGTGGGTTCGAGCCCTGCGTCGGGCTCTGTGCTGACTGCCAGCTCAGAGCCTGGAGCCTGTTTCAGTCTGTGACTCCCTCTCTCTCTGACCCTCCCCTGCTCACACTGTCTCTCTCTCTCTCTCTCCTAGAAATAAATAAAACATTAAAAAAAAAATAAAAAAAAAAGAATAATTGGCCTTAAATCCATAGTAAATGATAAGAAAGGAAATACTATTAGGAAAATCGTAATGATACAATCCTAAAGTATAATTATCTTATCAAAAAACTGAAAAGGTTCCATACTCTTCTGGAGAAGGCCCTATTCAAAAAACATCCTGCAAACAAATAAGGTTATAATTAATAATTTTTCTTAAGGGATCCCAATATACCCCAAAACAATTTGATCACCTGAAAGCTTAATATGCAAAAGCCAAAAACTGGATTGTCTAGCAGCTAGAAGTAGTAGTAGAATCTAATTCGGTAGAAGCTAGGACTACTAATCTGGCTCTAAACTTTCAGGTCAATAGGTTTTGGTGATTTTACAAAGAACCTCAACTGGCCCATTAAAATAAGATGTCTTCTATGATTACAAAGCTAGTTATTGTCTTTTCAAAAGTGTTCAAAGAATGCTGATAAAATGATTTGTAAGACAAAAGTGAGTTCATCAAACCTGCATCAATATGCCACCCCTGTCAAGTCTCCTTTTGTAAATCTACTCGATTATAATGGTCTCCTGCTGTAACTAGGCTCCTTTTCTCCAGCTCTTCACTCTGAAGCACTAGTATATAGTATTGGCTTTTTAGTTCATATGGTCACTAGTGGTTTTGACAAGCAGGAACCTAAAGCATAATAATCCTTTGAGTGAACCAATAAAACTGAGTTACTGAATTTATGAAACCAAAGATTATAGCCAAGATCAATGTGCTGTAATCAAGGTGAATTATTCTATAGACCCTACCAGAAACAGTCTTTAACTGTGTCCAAACCAAATGTATTAAAAATCAGAACAGAATCACTTACATTGACTTTCTTCTTTTAAACAATAGAAAAATATGCCCAAGATTAAAATGTTACAATTTTTAGTTCTTCAAAATGAATTATGAAAATATTTGTTAAAATACATGCTGCTTTCTATCTGTGACCTTAATAGCTCTGAACTCTTACAAGGCTATGAAATAGAAACTAAGGCTGCCTCAGCCATATTTCAGACCTACCCAATCAGATTCTCCAGGATTGATACTCACTGACAGATCTTCAGGCTGTGGTTAACTTTTGCTGTCACATCATGTCATCTACTTCTGTTCCTCTATCTAGTATTTCATTCACATTAACATTTCTGAACACCACATATTCTCTAAGCACTGTGCTATATATACCTTCACATACAGATTCATATACATTAAGATTTGGATTGACATTTTAGTATTTAACAGCTTTGATATGATTCATAAGGCACAAACAAAATGTTTTAATATTAATAGGAATATACTATAACTTACAGTGTAACTTACTTAGTTCAATACTGACAGTGTAGGTAGGCAGTCTTCAAATATTAAACAATTATTGAATTATTTCTTTATTTAGCAAGACAAGCTAAAGCTATAAACATGAATTTAATAATCCATACTAAAATTGTCTTCTGCACTACAAGTAGGAGATT
Organism: Crocuta crocuta; assembly: GCF_008692635.1. Lineage (NCBI taxonomy): Eukaryota > Metazoa > Chordata > Mammalia > Carnivora > Hyaenidae > Crocuta > Crocuta crocuta. The sequence continues at coordinate 806,418 of NW_027551567.1, forward strand.
TCATTCAAAGAATAATTGCCATAATTCCGTTTCTTGAATTCTTCTAATACTCCTAGTATTTCTTCAAATAGCTCAGATATTTGAATATTCACTTCCCAAATTTATCAAATGTGATAAAACAAGTGAATATTGAAGATCAATCTTAAACACCACTTGGGGGTGATTTTTGTTTAGATTGTTTCCCTTAACTTTCTGAAAGCCTCTGGGCATAACTGAAAGACCCTGTTTCTTTTCCTGTATCATGTGTTAAAGTTTAAATGTGTTACATAATTGAATTGATTAACAATTTTTAGAAGATTAATTCACATCCCAACAGAAATTTAACAGAATTTTTCATTAATACCTTAATCTTGGTAGCACCAATTTCCCTCTCAGAACACTTTGAATTCCCAGAGATGGCTTCTAAATACAGAGCCTCTATTTACTTAATGGAGCTTTGCACCACTGAGAGTAGCTCTGTGGGGTGCTGGGGAACTCAGAGAACGATGCAAAATGGGCTGCTTACAAATAAGAATGCAAAGTAGGCCCTCTCAGCCTCGCAGGTTTCCAGCACTATATGTCCCTTACCCTGATTGCAACTTCAGCAGAGTGGAGTGGTTTGTTTGTTGAAATAATGGATAGTAGATGGCATCCATTTTAGTGGAAAGTTTTAATTTGTGATTCCCTGAGGCGGTGTGAAATAAAACACCCTTATTTATTACCGTAAATGAAGCCAAATTGCTTCTGGAATTTCTTCTGAGAAAGACCATCTAAGAACACGGATTTGACGTGTTAGACTGTGAAATAAAACATTTAATGAATGCACTTTTGTAGTGAACAGCACTATTTCTATGAAGATTATTTTTATTTCTGAAGTATGTTCTTATCTGATTAAGTTTTTGCTTTTAAAAACTGATGAAGTATATCATGATTTTTAAGCTTGCCTCAGAAGCTTAGAAAATAAAAATCTGCCTATTTTGTCTGATATTACATCTATCTTATTTTATTTTTTAAGTAAGCTCTATGCCCAACATAGGGCTTGAACTCAGGACCCTGAGATCAAGAGTCGCATGCTCTTGACTGAGCCAGCCAGGCATTCCTGATTTTACATTTTAGTTAAAATACCAACTATTTCTGAAAGCAATCATTAGCACCACAATAACACCTTACTAATAAATATCAATAAGCAATTTAAGTGCATTAAATAATAACTATTTGGAAAAAGGAACTAAAGTTTATCCTTGCAAAATCTAGAAAGAGAAATATCTTAAAAATTGGTAGTTTTAAGGTTGGAGAAAGATTTAAATTGACCAGGAGAACAAAACATTTTCAAAACTCCCAAATACTGAAGAAATCTGTATGATAAACAATTGATATGCTACTTGTCGACCAATTTAGTCTTTTATTAAATCTTCTCTTAATGACTATAAAGAATAATTGGCTAACCCATTTCTTATAACTGAAATAAGTTTAACAGTATTTACTTGGTGATAAAGATATTCATTTACATTTTAGAAAATTAGTAAGTGTCTAGTACAGTTCAGGTGCTGTTCTAAATCCTGACGAAGTGGTGAGTACAACGCTTATAATCCCTGTCCCAATGGAACTAATATCCAATGGTTAGGAGGGGGCGGGAGGACAGGAAATAAACAAGGCAGCAAATAATTAAATAAGATAATGTCAGCTAGGTAAAGGGTTAGAAAAAATTAAAAATGATTAATGAATAGAAAATGAAGGGGTAAGTTGCTGAAGGAAGGCTAACATCACTACTTCTTTTTCTTTTTAATGTTTTCTTTTTTTTTTTTTTTTTGAGAGAGGGAGACACAGAGTGTGAGTGGGGGAGAGTCAGAGAGAGAGGGAGACACAGAATCCGAAGCAGGTTCTAGGCTCTGAGTACAGTACAGAGACTGATGTGGGGCTCAAACTCACAAACTGTGAGATCATGACCTGAGCCAAAGTCGGCCACTTAACCGACTGAGCCACCTAGGTGCCCCTAACATCACTACTTCTGGGGTGGTGACTGAGCTGAGACATCTGTGGGAAATTTGGGCAATTGCAAATCCAAGTTGAGAGCAGCTTACCTGTAGACCACTAGTATATAGGAATAAAAATCTAACACATTAAAATAAATAAATAAATAAAAATTTTAAAAAACAGACCTTCTCCTACCATTTGTGGAGAAGGCCCAGGGCAGGAATACAAATGAAGGCTCACATACTACATGCCTAAATATTTATAAGTCCTAACTAGAGATAACAAGCTGGTAAAGGAAATATATTCCATTCTCTTCTCTTAACAATATTACCTCCACCAGAATGTGGTAGTATGGGTGAGCAAAGCCTGCCTTCAGCTCCTGACCTAGCCTCTTCTTCTCCTCTGACTCGTCTATACTGTAAGGAACCTTACCCAACCACATGTGGACACCTTATGTTTAACTTCTTGGAAGTACTCAACACTGAAACAGCCTTTTATCTTGGTTTCCACATCAACATTTTTAGTTTTCCACAAATTTCTTTAGCAATTCCTCTGCCTCCACCCATGCTTTAAACATTTTATTCCTTAAGGCTCTGTTTTAAGTCCTATTCTTTCTTACTTTGCACATCTTCCTAGGTGACCTCATTCATTACCATGACTTAAATTATTGTCAGCAGGCCAATATCTATTTCCCTGGTGCTGTTTTTCCCTAAGACTGCCTGATAATTAACACTTGGAAGTCTCTCAGGTACCTCTACTCAACATGTCTAAACTGATTTCTTTATTCTTTTCTCCCCCAACTTTGTTCCAGTCTTTCTCTGCATCTGTAAATAGCACCTTTCCTATCCAAGTTGCACAAGTGAAAATTTGGGAATTCTTTACATTGGCCTTTTCTTTACTTCCTTTCTCCACATCCAGTCAATCACTATCCATTCCATTTTCTCAGTATGTCTCAAATCTATCCATTTATTTCTGACCCCTAAGGCCACTATCTATGTTGTTCAAACCACTATTATTTCTTGTCTTGACTACTGCAACAGCCCCTTAGTGCTTCTTAAACTTTTTTCACGTCATGGGACATGGAGAGAATAACATGGTAAGATACTCTGAGATGAACTGTCAAGGATTTGGAGGTACCTATTTGGGGCTTAATAAAAAAATATATAATTACTTTTCTCATAGTATTTAATTTTGAAAAATAAATAAACAAAACATTAGAGACAATGTTAAGCTTGAATTCATATAAATATCAAGTATATTTTTCAAGAGTTTAATAGAAATTTTCAGTAAGCTTTCCTTCATAAGCATAAGTTTTTAATATAAGATTTTTCTGCTTAAAATGCCTACTATCACTTCCTGATGAAGACCTTTAAGGATGTCCTCTTTAAACTCTTGATAGTCATCATCAAAGAGAAATTTTGCTCACACAAAGAAATGAAAAAAGTGTTTAAATACTTTTAGAACCATTTTAAAATTTGCAACAGTGAAATCATATTTAAGACTCTAACAGCTCTTCCTCTTTAAATGCAAATGTGTTCAAATTTCTTGTGATAATATGAATGAATTTTGAAACCAGCTGAACTTTTTCATTTCAAATATTTCACAAACAATGGAGATTTTGTCTGCAGGACACACAGGCACCATTAAAGCAGTTGCCTTATAGCTACCTCAGCTGAGGGAGTAAAAAAATAAAACGAGTTAGCTGCAAACAGAAATGTCAGTTATGGGGCGCCTTGGTGGCTCAGTCGGTTAAGCGTCCAACTTCAGCTCAGGTCATGATCTCACTGCTCATGGGTTCGAGTTCAGCATCAGGCTCTGTGCTGACAGCTGAGAGCCTGCAGCCTGCTTCAGATTCTGTGTTTCCCTCTCTTTCTGTCCCTTCCCTGTTCATGCTCTGTCTCTGTCTCTCTCTCTGTCAAAAATAAACAAACAATGAAAATAATTAAAAAAAAAAAAAAAGAAATGTTATATGTAACTGGAGCAGCTCTGGAGCTGCACCTACCTCTATTCCCCTCAAAGGCCTATCTTTACCATCCACATTGTGATCATCTAGAATACAGTTCCATGGGCTGCAATAGACTTAGGATGAAGATATGGGAAGCAGAAAATATGGAATAAACTCAAATATTTGAGAAATGCATGAATTTGGGGAGCTGCTCTCCAGCAGTGTCACTGTACTGCTAAGGAGTTGGCCATCCTCTGTGTACTGCAGTTTTGAATACAATACACCAAAAACTATTTCTGAACTTCCTGGAAAGAATAACATTTGATCAGGTTAGGCTTCTTTGGGTCTAGGATAGGCAGTAAAGATGGCACTTTCTAGGTATAGAGCTCAATGTGAATAGGACATATGAATAATGAGCAATTGTTGGTTACAAAGCAAACAACCATTCCTTGCTTTGCTCCCCATGGGAGTCCAGATTTTTCCTCTGGGTTGGGAGCGCCTCCTTCTCAAAGCCCATGATTCCACGAGTCCTTAATCTAAGTTATACAAGATACTTGCAACCTCAAACTTCCTGTCCCCTATTGCACACTCAAGGGTATAGTTGCCAAGGGCTTTTTGTAAAATAAATTTCCCTGCTCTTCTGAAATAGCTACCAAAAGAGACACTCTCTGCCATTGTACTGGAGTCCATTTGTTATATGAAAAATGAAACTGCTAGAGCCTACATTCTCTTTTTTTTTCTTTCATAGTTTATTGTCAAGTTGGTTTCCATATAACACCCAGTGCTCATCCCAACAAGTGCCCTCCTCCATGACCATCACCCCCCTTCCCCTCTCCCCCACCTCCATCAGCCCTCAGTTGTTCTCGGTATTCAAGAGTCTCCCTCCCTTTCCCCAACTATTTTTTCCCCTTCTCCTCTTCCATGGTCCGTTAAGTCTCTCCTGTTCCACTTAGAGCCTACATTCTCAATAGTGGTGATATCCCCTCCAAGGGGGTGAAAATTAAGGAGATGAAAAAAAATCTTATTTTCTATGTAGAAAGCATAAAATAGGCATACAGTACATAAACAGATAAGCACTATACTTGTGGTATTAAGACTTGGGGGGGGAGGGCATTGAGAAAAATCTTAAAAGGCTCCTTAAGAAAACAATAATGACGAAAGGGTTGAGAAACACTGTTCTAGAGCAATGGCAGATACCACCAAAGGCAGGAGACAATAATGGAAACTAAATTATTGATGCTTTCATTAAGTTTATAAATCAAAGTTTATGACACCTAAAATGTGTTCTAGCTCTTGACTTTCCACTAAACTAAACAAATATATTCCCTTCATTGTTTAAGCCATTTTGTATGGTTTCTGATAAGTCATAACAAATGTCATATTAACTGACAAAATACGGAACTCTTTATCTAATGTACATGGCCAATGCATCAGAACATTAAAGTGGAACTATTTTAGTCTGTCTCTGGTAAGCCTTCATCAATATAGGTGCCAGATAGCCTCATAACCAAATAAGCCAAGTAAGATGAGAATCCCATGCAAAAAGAGGTGCCTGGGTGGCTCATTTGATCCTGATTTCGGCTCAGGTCATGATCTCACAGTTGTGAGATGAAGCTCCACATCAGGCTCTGTGCTGAGTGTGGAGCCTGCTTGGGATTCTCTCCTTCTCGCTGTCTCTCACACACACACAAAAATAAATTCACATTAAAAAAAAAAAAACATGCAAAGAGATAGTGGGAAATGGATTTCAAAACTCTTAGTCTTTATCCCACGGATAGTGTAGAAGAGTTAAAACTGAAGACAGGCTTGAAGATTAAAGAATTGTTATTAGGACATTTACATGAGGGTGGGTTGGTAGAGAGTGATCAAACTGGGAGGGACTTCAAGGAGACCATTTAAAAACTCTGTATGTATCTCTGGAAATCTGTGTAGATACAATAGACCTGGTAACTGAAGTTGACATGAAATTGTGAGGCTCAACCTTCTATTCTCAACTCATGGAAATTAAAGAATTTAATGGGAATGCAAAGTAAAAACTGACATGAATTAAGATGGGTTTGGCAGCCCCTTTCCTCATTTCTCTGGGTTCAAACTGTAGTACTTAGGAATCTTTGATCACAAGTAACAAAAATACGACTTGACTCAGCTTAAATGAAAAATGGGAATTTACCACCTCACATAATTAAATCACATGAGAGGAGAAGAGAGGATTGGACCTTGGAGATGACTAGATCCAGACATGAACAGTGCTAGGACTTCAACAGAAGCTAGTGAAAAGGTGCCAGGCAGACCTCCTCACCAAACTCCACCCCAAAATAAAAAGCAGTCTGCAAGCAAATAAGAGAACTGACTTTAGACTAGTATCAATATTGTAAGACCAAATCAGTGCATAAAGTATAGAAGCATAAGTGAGATTTCAAAATCACTGTAGGATATCCACTTAGAAATGTATCCAACAAGGAGCACCTGGGTGACTCAGTTGGTTAAGCATCCGACTTCAGCTTAAGTCATGATCTCACAGTCAGAGAGTTCGAGCCCCACATTGGGTTCTGTGCTGACAGCCCAGAGCTTGGAGCCTGCTTCAGATTCTGTGTCTCCCTCTTTCTCTGCTCCTATCCCACTTGCTCTCTGTCTCTCAAAAATGAATAAACATTAAAAAAAATTTTTTTTTAAAGAAATGTATCCAACAAAAAAATGAAAGTATGTGTGTATGGGTGGATGAATAGATGGGCAAATACAGGATAATGCAAGGTAAAATGTTAATATTAGAATCTTGGTGTTAAGTATAGGTATTCACTGTAGAATTCTTTCAACTTTTTTTGTATGTTTGATATTTTTCCTAACAATATGTTGGGGATGGGGCAGGGTGGTGTGGGTGGGAATCAAGCAGAATAGCACCATGCTGTAATGATTAGTCCCTTGTCAGGAGGATTCTAATTCTAAACTGAAGGTACAGAAAACAGACCCTACACTCCAGGCAAAGGGAGAACTGGCAAAAGCTATTCATTCATCCAGAGCATATAACAAGTGTTACTTGAAATTCTACTTGGTAGCATCCACTGAATTAAGGTGTTAAAGAGAAATCAGTAATGACCTGTAGAATGATAGCATGATGTTAAGAGATGGCCATCCTAGTTTGTGAAATCAAGTAGAGAAATTACAGGTGAAAATGGTTATCTCACTGACTTAATCTGCTTCTACTTAGTTATTTGTGCACTAAGCATCATTTTAAATGTAGAAATAAAGCCCTGATTTCTCACTTGGACAAATGAGTAGATGATAATACCGTTTACAGAGATAGAAAATGCACATGGAAAAAGAGATCTGTGGTGGGTAACTTTTGCATTTCCTTTAGGAATCTTGAAGTTCAGGTGTTTGTTACACCTAAATAGAGATGAGAAAACAGGCTGGAAATACAGGACATATCTGAGCATCGGGAGAGATCGGCAGTTATCATAAAAGTGTTATCAAGACATTATATCATCCGGAGTGTATAGTGAGAAGAAACTTTTCTTTCATATCTATTCACCAAAATATCACTATTACTAAAACTACAAAAAAAAAAAGTGACCGATGTTTTTCAGTCCATAACTTAATTGCCAAATCCAAAGACCTTTGTGTGATCCCAAATGTGTTTAACTTACTTTTGTATGTCATTTATTGGGTTGGCTGGTCTTTAATTGGATAGTTCTCCTCCAGTGACACTCCAATTACCATTCCCCTCATTTTCTCTTTTCTGATTGTTCCTTTTCTGTCTGGTACAAAAGAGTCTTAGAACTTGACATTTACAGGCTTTCATCGTTGGTCGGTAAGCCTTCATTTCTAAATCCAGTTTTTCCAGTTAGGTTTCGGGTCAAACCGACTAAATAAAGCTTAATCAAAAGGTAGTTTAAAACTAAAAATTGGGTTGACAGTACAACACAGGCAACACTATCCATCATGGAGCTATGTTGGCTTAAGTTCTACTAGCTTTTGAGGTGCATAAATTTTTTTCATCTCTCTAAGCCTATTTTCCCATGACCTTAAAATGGCAGCCAAAATACTTAATTTGCAAGGATATTATTGATTACAATATAAATGTAAGCATCTAAGTGCTCCACACTCGATGCATACAATTAACACAATCCATAGCTTCAGATGAGTACGACAAATTATGGCAAGTTATAAATATCTACCTTACCTAATATTAACATCTGATCCTGAGCACTCAGTCTACATAGTGTAATTCAGGTTACATGCGCTGGCTCGCTCTGTATTCTTTCCCTTAGAATCTCTCATTGCGTCAGGGGCTGGCTCAAATTAACAGTAGCAACTCTTTCCTTCCATACACCGCATTGAGGGAAACATTTTCCACGGCTTCTTAAATGATTCACTTTAGCTTAGAGGTGAAAGTGAAAAGTAAGCTTCGTCACAAGAACACGGTCCAACTCTACCCCATCCGTCTGCCGGTCTCTGAGAAAAAAGGGAGCAGGGTCACAACAGTTTACGAAGCAGAGTTGAAACCTTAATTTTTAACTTTCCCGCTAGTCTCTGAACGACCAACTGCACTGGTACTCCGTCATGCTCCGCGCCACTTCCGTTTGCGCATTTTAATTACGTAAGCGCACCAGCTCTCGCGGTAATACCCGATGCTGAGGCCCCCCCCCCTTAATAANACAGCTCCAAGCTAGCCTCCCTCTCCCCCACCCCACCCCCAACTTGTCCTTCCTTTCCCAGTCTCAGTCACAAAATTCTTCCCTCCCCTTTCTTGAGCTCACAGTTCTCCTCCTGTTTCCGATTTTAGGCCGGAACCGGAAGTTAGGTGGGCGGGGCCCGGCGGCGGAAAACGCTGCGGAGCCGGAGCCGGGATTCGGCTGTGGCCGCTGTCCCTGTCCCCGCCACGGAGCGCCGTGGTTTCAGGCTGAAGGTCGGTCCGGAGGCGGGTGGGCGCGGGCCTCACCCGGAGTGTCCGGGTGGCAGCCTCCCCGGGCCCCCCGGGCTCCGCGAAGGATCATGTCTACAGCTTCTGCCGCTTCCTCCTCTTCCTCATCTTCGGCTGGTGAGATGATCGAAGCCCCCTCCCAAGTCCTCAACTTTGAAGAGATCGACTACAAGGAGATCGAAGTGGAAGAGGTAAGTGAGGCCTGGCATGGAGGCGCCGGTCTCTGCCTTGCCTGGCCCCGACTCTTAAGGTGTCTCCCCAACCCCTCTGATTTTAAGGGCCCCGCGGAGTCTACCCGGGAGCCTCCACCGAGGCTAGGTATAGAGGGGACTCTCTGTCTTCAAATGCTCTGGGAAAGCTTTCTTTTTTTCCTCACTTCGGCACTCTAGTTTGTCCTGATCCCTGGAAATCGGTCATCTCAAACACCAAGATGAACTGGTGACATGTTGTGGAGCACCAGTTCTTGTATATGTAAGTAGTAAATTCATCAAAGACTATGGTCGTTCTAGTGTTTCAGTTCACTAAGACTTGGTGTTCTTAAGGGCCAAAGTTTGTATTATGTTCGACTTCTAGCTCAGTGCCTGATACGTATTGGTAAATAAATAATATCATCAGGTCTAATAAAGTGTCCCCCTAAGTAATGGTTCTTAGTTTCGCCGATTCGATAGAGCAGTAGTCGTAATCTTAAGTATTCTGTCTTCAGTTGGACGAATTTGGGTAAGTTTTACGGTTAGTAATGTAGACTACAGTGAAAAGATGTTTCAAGTAGCATATTCCGAAGAGAAATAAATGATTGCTGTGACAACCACAATACAACACCAAACCAGAAATCGTTGTTAGAAAACCCAAATTCATTCTTTACTCTGTAATAAATTACTTTAGAGAAAGGTAGTAATATGCTTTTAATATATTGCTTCTTAAATATACATAATAGATTGGTTCTAAAATCATAATATTTAGAAAAGTAAAAACTATCTATTTTAAAGACACTTTAGAAAGTGTTGAAACTTTGGTTGAAAGTAATACTTATCATGGGTCACCTGGGTGGCTTAGTCGGTTAAGCAGTGGATTAAGCTTCCAACTTTTGCTCAGGACATTATATCATGGTTCCTGAGTTCAATCCCTGTCTGGGTTCTGCTCTGACAGTGTGAAGCCTGCTTCTAGATTCTCCCTCTCCTTTCTCTCACCCGCCCCTGTGCTCACTCTCACTCGCTCTCAAAAATCAACATTAAAAAGAAAATACTATCAGTTACCATTTATTCGTTTTTAAAATTTATTAAGTATTTCGCATTACATATGCCACAAAGAACACTGTGTCCTGTTACAGACTTTCAGTGAATTATCTCTACTTTAAAAATCCAAGCTAAAGTAGTCAGGTAATTCCCATTTAACAAATAAATTTTTATCTGTGCATGTTTTGGAAGAATAATGGATTCCGTAAGCATGTCTTTCTATTCTGTAAGGTATGTCATTTTACAAGGTAGCATAAACAAGGCCTCGGAGTTAGAAGGAGGTTCAGTATATCAGGTATATCGCTTACTAGCCATGTGATTTGGAGCAAACTTCCTAGCCCCTTTAAGCTTTATAGTTTCCTTAACTATAAAACAAGGATAATAATTTCTATTTAGTTTTACCTATATAACATCCTATTAGACAGTATAATCAAAATACCCAACAAAGTACCTGACACTAATGACTAGGCAACTGAATTCCAGAGAACAGTAACCTGCTTTAAGGTCACATGCTAAAAGAAGAAGGACCCATATTTTGAAAAGAGAAGGGAATTTATTTGTGTGTGGGTGGTTGTGTGCTTTCTATTGAGGCTATGGTAAATTCCTTTTTCAGAAGTGGATAGTTGATCCAGCTTTCATGGCTAACGTTCTTTTTTAAGAATAAAAATTCAGTGAGTCAGTATAAAAGAATTGCAGTTTTTAAATAAGCATTTACGTCTACTCTGTGGCAAACTGTTATGCTTGTAGACTACAAATTGTTATGTAATAATAACTTGTACTCATGGTCTACCAAATGCTTTCACAGACTTACATCATTTATTCTTACAACCTTCATTTTCTCAACTACTTTCTAAAGCATTGTACATTCTTCTTGGAAGAATGGAAGTTACTGAGGAGACATTCATAATTTTACTGCTATTCCCGGAAAGCCATTTAACTTCTGATTAGGCTTTTATGTTTCTAAACCTTCTTTTTTCAGTTTAGATATTGTTTCAACCTTTTTTAAGTATATTTAGGACACTCCTGAGGAGTAAATTTTTGTTTTCTGATGAAAATTTCTAATATTAGCAGGTTCTCTAGTTGAGTTTTCATTTTTTAATACCCAGTTTATTTTTACTTTAAAGATTGAATTGTGACCATTCTAATGTTGAAACTATTACATAATTCCCATTATATTCATTTGCGCACGTTAAAACAGTGTTACATAATCCAGAGTGCACTATAGGCATTCAGTAACTATTTCTTAACTTAGATTTTACTTTTGGTTAAAATCATAAATAAGAGAAGAAAGATAACGAGAAGCAAAAAGTATTTTATATTGCTTTTAGTATTTTATATAGTACAAATATATTGCCTATAAATAAAATCATATTCTGTATTTTCCAAGTAACAACGTAACTGAAGCAGCATTATATTGATTCACTTAGAAACTATGTAAGAAAACTGCTGCAACCACAGGCCAAATATGTAATCATTTAGTAGGTTTATATCTTTAAGGCATCAGCTGATTCTAATCCTTACATTCCTAGTTAGTGTGACACTTCCTAAATTCAGTTCAGTAGCAAATTATGTGAGACCTCAGCCTCAGAAACCTATGTAGATACATTTTTTTTAAAGTCACCTAGTTTTTACCATTCTGGGTCTGAGTGTAGAAAATGTTAGAATAAATTGTGAACCATGTACATTGAGGATAGGTTGAAAGAAGTGGTAAGAAACCGTGTGGTTTGCTAAAAAGTGTACTGGACTGGGTATTTAAAAACTGGATGCTATATTCATTCTACCATAATATATTTCAGTAACTTGGAGCAGGTAACCTCATTTTTCTGGGTCTGATTCTCATATGAATTGAAGGACTGAACATAGTCATTTAAGGTCTCTTCCAGTTCTAATATGAAAATACATTTATTCCAGTATTAATGCTCTGTTTCCACAGTAAGCTTCAAATGATCTCTTGTGGAATGTAGTTGGTAACCAACTAATCCTGGTTAGACAGGACAAATATCCCCATTTTACAGATGTTAACAAATGGTCACAGAGATTGATTTACTAGAAGCCTCGTGTCTAAGTAAATGGTAGAGCTGGGAATTGAATTTGAGATTTCTTACTCATGAATCACTTACTTTTTCTGCTAGATTTACGGTGTTACTTTAGTTCTTTCTGAAGCACTCTAACCAAACCTTCTTCTGAGAATGAAGAAACAAAATACTGATTTCCTTTGCAGTAGTTGGTCCTGTGTCTTTAATGAACATTCTCTTCTGTGCACAATACTACTAAGGTACTGTGAAAGATGAATAGAAGAATTCTAGGATTCTCTCCTTGAAATTTTTTATTATTGTGAAACTAGAATAAACAACAATTAATAATTACATTTTCAGAACCACTAATTTAAAACTATATAATGTAAACTGAGCACTGAAGCTATAGGGTTAATCACAGAACATTGTTGAATGGAAAATAATTTGAAAGTATATTTTGAATAAAGTTAGCATCACAGATTGGGAAAGGCACAAAGGTGAATTGTCTTTACAGTTCCACTGCCTAGAATTCTCTTCCCCCAAGAACTTCACATGGCTGGCTCCTCTCACCATTCAAGTCCCACCTCACATGTTTATTCCATAGGGAAATTTCCCCTGAGTGACTTAGATTTTGTCACTTCAATTATCCTTTGTGGCACTTACCAGTAAGCAAAATTGTGTATCCCGCAGCACAATGTAAGATGCCTTTTTCACACTTGTAACACCAATGTCTAGCACCTTGTTTTTCTATAAATATTTGTTGAATGAGTAAATGAAGTTAACACAGCATAATCATGAGGATTTAGTCTTCATCTAGTTCTTTTACATTGCATGTGATAAAACCAGAGGTTGCAGGGGCGCCTGGGTGGCTTAGTCGGTTAAGCGTCCGACTTTCGCTTGGGTCATGATCTCACGGTTCGTGGGTTCGAGCCCCGCGTCGGGCTCTGTGCTGACTGCCAGCTCAGAGCCTGGAGCCTATTTCAGAGTCTGTATCTCCCTCTCTCTCTGACCCTCCCCTGCTCACGCTGTCTCTCTCTCTCTCTCTCCTAGAAATAAATAAAACATTAAAAAAAAAAAAAACCAGAGGTTGCAGTAAGTTTGTGATTTAGCTAAGGCAGCATTTACACTAGAAATTGAATCTGATTCTCTCTCCAAATGTTGATCCCGTTATTATTATACCTAGCAAATACATTTGTTTAGCAGGGGTAAAAAATGCTGTAAAGGGTCAGGTGCTGTAAGTAAACCATGTATTGATGGGCTTTTTTACTAAAATGTAATGAAGACCCTATTTTGGCATGACTACTTTTTAAAAAGGAGATCCACAGTGTTGATCTCAAGTGTAGTAATATAAGCAAGGTACTTATAATCACTGCAGTATTTATATTTTCTTAAGCTTTATTATAGATACCCAAAGGTTTTGTTTTAAAGGGGAATCTAGAAAGAACTTTGGCAGTGATATTTTGTAGTTTTAGATATACGTGGGCAACTGATACTGGAGAAAAACCTTATTTATAATGTCTGCATAAATGGAGTCTGTAGATTAGTTATAATCAGTACTTAATTGTGGGATATCCAAAATTATTAATAAATTCTTCCATGTGAAACTTAATGATCATTGATTTCATTAGAAATCTTGAATTGTTACCACAATGAAGAGATAGCCACATGGTAACTTTCATATCATGCCTGTGTAGCTTAAATGATGACATGGGCATGTATTTGAAAGAAAGGCCTGCTAACTGGGTCAGATGTCTATGGCAGATTTTAAAAGACTACATGAAAATTCAAAAGTAGGTTGAATAATCAAAGCTTTACTTTTATGTTATCTAGTCTTGTCAGCAGATGGCAGTTCTACTCTGCCACAGTTTATTAATAGATATTGAAGTTCTAAGTTCTGAAATAGTTGGAGGCTCTAAGTTCTAACGAATAAATATATGATCTATGCTTGTTCTGTCATGTTCCAAATTTCTAGCCAGAGCAGTGGCATCATAGCCTGGGTCCATTCACATAGTCCACAGAGCAGGGCCAAACCAAAGTGACAACTATAGTCACTGAACTAAAAATAACATGAATTGGGGACAATTAAGAAGAATTATTTCATAGTAAATTAAGAATACAAGGGCATCCTTTTCCACTTAGTGTAGTTTAGGTGGGTTTTTTGTTTGTTGTTTGTTTGTTTTTAATAACATGACTTGGATTAAGGATAGTCTCCCATACTAAAGAAATTAGTTTCTTAAAGGAGTTGCTTTCTTTAAACACACACACAAAGTGAATTCTGGTTTTGATACTTGTGTTTTTTAATACTATTTATATGGAAATATTTTACACACTATCTTTTTTTGTTTAATTTTTATTTAAAAATTACATTTAAATATTCTTTAATATCTGAGATTAAAGTTATGGACCCCAAACCACTACACCACAGGGAGAAAGATGCACATCATAAGAGAATTAATCTAAGACCATTTTAATTTAGAAAACATTCATAAATTTAGAAGGAAATATTTCTAGATTGACTTCTCTTTTAAAACCAAAGTCCTCTTTGCATACCTCTGTTCTTCTATTTTTACAGATGAGGGATTGTGAAAAATATCTAATACTTATTTCTAGGTTCACTGTTTTGTATGGAAGCAAATGATGGGGTGATACTTACAGTTTGGATGTGTGCACTTTTTTACACTCTTGGTGAAAATTGATCTTTGGGGAAAGCAGTTAATTCAAAATAATTGTTAATGATAAGGTGTCAAAGAAAATACTGTTATTCAGATATGAATGCAATCCAAAAGGCATATTTGATTTAACTTGAATTAGAAATTTGGTAGTAAATAAAAAGTGACTTACTTTCCTTGTTTTTAGTTTGAATATGAGGTTTTTCATTGTTTACCTCAGTTGCCAATGTGTTTCTTTGCTCTTTATGTCCCTAGTTTCTGATAATCTACAATCTTTCAAGAAAAACATTGGGTTGCTCACAAGAATCCCCTTTTTCTTTCTTGATGCCCAGGATGGCATCCTAATTGCTCTGGAGAACTCTGATAAATAATATCCACAGCAGGTGAGGGGGTCTGTGTGATGGCTTCCACCAAAGTACCTTGTTTCATTGTTAATTATGTTTTTAATATAACGTAATGTTGTCATTCTCAAACCAGAATCATCTGGAGAGTTTGTTAAAACACAGATTGCTGGGCCCTGCCCTCAGACTTAATACTTCTGGGTTGGAACCTGGGGATTTATATTTTTCACAAATTTCCAGGTGATGCTGATGCTTTTGATCCAGAGACCACATTTTCAGAGCCATTGGATCAATGCTTTTGCTGTTTTTGCATTTTCTTTCTTCTTGGAAGTTTTCCCTTGGCTTCTTGAGATACTCTTCTGGTTTGCCTGCTACATTTCCAGTTTTTGCTGGTTCTTTCTTCTCTGTTTCTGTTCTAGATATAGGAGTTCAGAGCTAAGTTCTGGGGCCCTGTAATATTTTTTGGTAATCTCTCATCCAGTTGGTTGACAAGAAATAATCAACTAAATGCTGATGATTTGCCTGCCTGACTTCTCCTTGACTCATGTTTCTATTTTCTTTCTTGATATCTCCCCTTGGATATCTAATAGGCATCTTAAACTTTGTATGACTAAAGCAGAACTCTGTTATTAAAAAAAATCTGCTTGCTCTGTTCTTTGTTTTCCTTCATTAAACTGTTGTCTAATCTAGACATTATCCTTGATTCATCTCTTCCCCTCCTCCCATCCTGCCTACGTGTAGACCATCAGCAAGCTCTTCTGACCCTACCAATAAAACATATCCCAGATAGGCCCATTTTTCTGCACTGCCATCAGCCTTGTCCTCACAGCTACTCTTTCTTGCTTGGGCTGCCATAATAGCCTTCTGTCTGGTCTCTGTATATAGTCTAGCTTCCCTAAAATCCATTTTTCACATAAGAGCTAGAATTATTTTTTTAATGTAAAATCATATGACATCTTTCCTTCTTAAATTTTTCCTGTTGCTTCCCACTGCACTTAGACTGAAATCCAAACTCCTTTTCGTGATGCACAGAGTCATTCAGGATCTAGACTCTGCCTATCTCTCCAGCCTTATGTTGCATCACTCTTCTCCCGCGATGCACCGCCCACGCCAGACACTCCAAGTATTTCTCTAGGTCATCACTAAAATGTCATCTTTCTCAGTGTGGCTTTATAGGACTACTCTGTTTAAAATTAGGGTGGAGAGTAGTGCATACATGTGTCTATACACACATACACAAGATTTTGCTCCTTCTTAGCACAGTGGTTATTTACTAAAATATTACATGTTTTTTCTTTGTCTCTTTCCACAAGAATATAAGCAATAGAAACAAAAATTATGGTTTATTTTGTTCACTTCTGTATCTTGAGTGTCTAGGGTAGCACCTAATTACAGCAGGGGTTCAAATATTGTTGAATAGAGAATGAGAGTTTGTTTTCCCCTAGGGCCTTCACATCACTTGTTTCTTCTTTGGTTGGTTTCTTGTATCATTCAAATAATCAAGTTAGTAACCTCCTCAGAAGGCCTTCCCATACTATCCATCCCAAAGTTTCCACCAGTCTCTGTCCTGTCATCTCCTTTTTTGTTTTCTACATAGCATTTCGTTTTTGCAATCTGATATTCTTCTTATTCATCTCTTTGCATATTGACTGTCTTCCCCATCCCTTAATTGAAAACACATTCCATATAGGTCAGAACCTTTGTCTTATTTATTGCTATATCTCTGGTAACCTAAATGGTAGCTGAATATAGTAGACATTCAAAAACTACTGATTTAAGGAACAAACAAATGAAGTTCATTATTTTCTTGGCATGAGCCTTACCTTCACATCTTTAAAAGAAGAGCTTACCCATTTCTCCCTTGTGTACTGACCAGGCCTTCCCCTTTGACTTTCATTGATTCTCCAAAACAGCTGATCTCTGCATTTATCTCCCTGTATTTGAGCTGTCTACCATCCCACAGCCCGAGATGTAGGTTCCAACATTCTGCCCTACAACAGCCTCCTTCCTATAGTCCAAGAGACTCTAATTTCAGTTGTCTCCCTTTTCTCTTGGCAAGAGTTTTTTGTATCATTTCCATATTCTGATGGGAGAGAGAGACTCCCAAGCAGTCTCTGTGATATCACATGGAGCCTGATTCAGGGCTTGATCCCACAGACTGTGAGATCATGACCTGAACCAAAATCAAGAGTGGGATGCTTAGTCAACTAAGCCACCTAGGTGCCTCTCCCCTTGCATTCTTAATCATCTGTAGCTTCCCAGGTTGACTAAGCTGTGTGAGGCTACCCTCTCTTAAGGATCTCTTTGAGAAGTCGGAGGGATAAGTCCTTTCTGCCCTCAAATGCCTAAGCCTATCCTGAATCCCTAAGCCTATCCTTGAAGGGGATGAGGTGTTTCTTTAGCCACCATTATAGACTTACCTTTGGCTCACTTTAGTAAGTATTTAAAATTTTATTTAAGTACTGCTGTGTTGTCTTGAATTTTTTCTCTATCTCACTTTTATCCCAGGAAGGCAAAAGTCAGTTCTTTATTATTTTTTTGTTACTCTTAATATCTCTACATTTATGCCATTTGAAAAAATGGGAAGTCGTTTTTGTTTGTTTGTTTTTTGATACTTCAGTGTGATGATTTATAAGGAATATACATTTGGCCATCTGAATGACCAAACATACGGACACCTGTGTGGCTCTGTCGGTTAAGCATCCGACTTCAGCTCAGGTATGATCTCATGGCTTGTGAGTTCAAGCCCCATGTCGGGCCCTGTGCTGACAGCTCAGAGCCTGGCCCTACTACAGATTCTGTGTCTCCCCCTCTCTCTGCCCCTCCCCAACTCATACTTTGTCTCTCTCTCTCTCTCTCTCTCAAAAATAAACATTTTAAAAAATACAATTATAAAAAATGAATGACCAAACATGTATTTCTCCTATATATTTGGTCTTTGTCCACAGTTTCTCACTCATAGCTCCCAAAACTTTCACAATTTCCTAATGGAAAAAAGAAATAAAAATGACTCTCTCTCTCTATCTGTTGTTATGTTGAGGTTACTTTTTAACCCTACTACAGGATGGAGGCTAGTTACTAGGAGAACCCTACTTTGTGATTAGAGGGATGGAACTTTCAGTCCCATCCCCCTGACCTCCATAGAGGAGAAAGTAGAAAAGAGAGAGGCTGGAGGTCAGATCACTGGCCATTGACCAAAGATGTAGTCAGTCATACCTGTCTATGAAGCCTCCATAAAAACCCAAAAGGCCAGGGCTTGGAGAACTTCCAGGTTGGTGAACACATGGAAGTTCAGGAGTATGACTTGTCTGGAGAGGTCCTGGAAGCTCTGCACCCTTTCTGCATATCTTGCCCTCTGATTCTCTTCTATCTGGAAGTTCCTGGGTGATAGCCTTTTCTTATAAACTGGTAATCTAGTAAGAAGAATGTTTGAGTTTTGTGAGCCACTCTAGCAAATTAATTGAACCCAAGGAGGGAGTCAGTGGAACCTCCAATCTGTAAAAGTGACATGCTGGGCTTCTGACTGGCATCTGAAGTGGTGGAAGGAGGAACATCTTATAGACCTGAGCCTTTAACCTGCAAGATCTGATACTGTGTCTAGGTAGCTAGTGTCAGAGTTGAACTGAATTGTAGGACGTCCACCTGGTATCTGAGAATTGCTTTGGTGGTTTGGGGAAAAAACCCTTTCATTCATTGGAATTAGTGTTCAGAATCATTAGGAACACAGAAGTTTAATTCTTTAAGAATTGACTCTGCTTCTTTTTTTTTTATGTACTTATTTATTTTTTAATTTACATCTAAGTTAGCATATAGTACAATAATGATTTCAGGAGTAGAATCCAGTGATTTATCCCCTATGTATAACACCCTGTGCTTCTAACCTCACTCCTTTGAATTCAGTTTTTTGTTTTTTTTTATCTTGCATTTTCACTTTATGTGTACAACCTTGGGCATCTTGTACTTTCTTTACTATCATCATATATCTGTTGTTTCACCATACATATGAAATATCTTAAGGCCTTAACATGAGTGGAGGCTTCTTAAAGCCATTGGCTCTCTTACATAAATGTGCCTGTTTTATATTTCAGAGTGTTTCAAAATATTGCGCTTTCTTAAGTAAACAGAAGAAGGTTTATCACGTCCTCATTTGTATACATTTTGTTTCCATGATTTTAAGTTGAAAACTCAGTCAGCCATCATCTCAGCACTAGATGGCACTTGTGCATCACAACTAGTCATATAACACCTAACAGTTTTTGTGACGAGTGCATGATTTACAAATAGAATGTTTGGAATCCCTATGTGGACTTTCCTTAGAATAGGAAAATGAAACAGGAAGACACCTACTAAGTACCATCTGCTTTGTAAATACATGATTGTAGCATGTTTTGAATTCATAATCATTTCATTATCATATCAATAGGTAATCTGGTCTCCATTCATATCTTCTTAGTCTAATGTTGCTATAAAGTTGAAATCTGTTTTAGGACCTCTTTGCTATTCATCATGGTTAATTGTGAGAGAAATGAGTAGCCCAACTCTAAGCACTTACTATTTTATAGGATATAAGAAACTGCATGGCTTTGGCTTAATTATGAACCAGATAGATATTACTGAGGAAATTGTAAACATCTCCCCATTACTATTGAGAAAACAGAAGCTCAGAGATGTTAACCTACTCAGCATTAATAGCTAATAGGTAGAACCTTGATTCTATTGGATTTTAGAGCCCAGTCCCATTACTCTGATGATGCCAGGTTTAGCCAGTACCCATTCATGTTAAAATAACTGATGACTAGTGCAAATGGCTGGTTTCTTTCTCTTATGAGAGATACAACTCAACACCCAAAAAACAAAGAACCCAATTAAAAAATGGGCTAAAGACATGAACAGACATTTTTCCAAAGAAGACATGCAGATGGCCAACAGACACAGCAAAAGATGCTCTGTATCACTCATCATCAGGAAAATGCATGTCAAAACTATAATGACATATCACCTCACACCTGTCAGAATAGCTAAACTCAGAAAACAAGATACAGGGGTGCCTGGGTGGCTCAGTTGGTTAAGCATCCAACTTCGGCTCAGGTTATGATCTCGGTTTGTGGGTTCGAGCCCCATGTCAGGCTCTGCTGACAGCAAGCTCAGAGCCTCAAGCCTGTTTCAGATTCTGTGTCTCCCTCTCTCTCTGATCCTCCCCTGCTCGCTCGCTTGCGCTCGTGCTCGCTCTCTCTTTCTCTCTCTCTCAGAAATAAAAAAAGAGAAAGAAAGAAAACCAAGATACAAGTGTTGGCAAGGATGCGGAAAAAAAGGAACCCTAGTGCACTATTGATAGGAATGCAAACTGGTATAGCCACTGTAAAAAATAGTATGGAAGCTCCTTAAAAAGTTAAAAATAGAACTGCTCTGTGAGCCAGTAATTGCACTATACTGGGTATTTACCCCAAAAAGGGATACATGAACCTCTGTGTTTATTGCAGCGTTATCAAATATGGAATCAGCCCAAGTATCCATTGATAGATGAATGGATAAAGAAGATGTCACACACACATACACATGCACATGCACACACGGTGGACTATTACTCAGCCATGAAAAAGGATGAAATCTTGCCATTCACAACAACCTGTCAGAAAAAGACAGATACCATATGATTTAACTCATGTGGAATTTAAGAAACAAAGGGGGCACCCGGGTGGCTCACTTGGTTAAGCATCTGACATCAGCTCAGGTCATAAACTCAGTTTGTGAGTTCAAGCCCCTCATCAGGTTTGCTGCTGTCAGCACAGAGCCTGCTTCCAATCTTCTTTTCCTCTCTCTGTCTCTCTCTCTCTGTCTCTCTCCCTCTCTCTTTGTCTCTCTCCCTCCCTTCCTTCCCCACTTGTGCTTTCTTCTCAAAAATATATGGAACATTTTAAAAATTAAAAAAAAACAAAAAACCAATAAGGAGCAAAGGGGAAAAAAAAGAAAAAGCAAGAGAGCAAACTGATGGTTACCAGAGGAGAGGTGAGTTTGTGAAGGGGATTAAATAATACACTTATCATGATGAGCACTTGTACACTTGAAGTTAATGTAACACCGTATGTTAACTATATTGGAATTAAAATTGAAAACAATTAAAAAAATACTTAGAGATGACAAAATAAAATAGAATGGAAACATTCAATAAATGTTAACCATTTGAGTGGTTTTATGCATTATGTAACATGAGAAATGTCCATACTGTTTTGTGTAATGTATGAAATAGAATTTGAGCTATTGCTAGCTCATACATCCCCATTTACAGCTCCTGTTCTCGTGGTTATTATTAGCACTTGCTTCTTACTCTAAAAAGAGTTCTGATATAACTAATTATCTGATCACCCTAGCTATAGCCAACTTTGTTACAGAAGAGCTTGTGCTCATGGATTTGTTCTTGTAAGTTTGTCTAAAGTGAAAACTCCTTGGGGCGCCTGGGTTGCTCAATTGGTTAAGTGTCCGACTTTGGCCTGGGTCATGATCTCATGAGCCGTGGGTTTGAGCCCTATGTAGGGCTCTGTATTGACAGCTCAGAACCTGGAGACTGCTTCAGATTCTAGGTCTCCTCTCTCTCTGCCCCTCTATTCTGGCATAGAATAGAGTTGTATGTGTACGTGTTAGGATCCCTCACCTTCTGGTGTTAACCTCTCTGGCATCAAACTGTACTTGATTTTTACTAATATAATCTTGAGCAAGTTAGTTTACTTCTTAAAAGCTAGGTGCTTTATGTATAAAATAAGAATAACATTAGTACCTGCCTCCTATGGTTGTGTAAATGAGGTAATGTAGGAAAGCAGTACATAGAAAGTGGATCATAAATGAGAGATGTACAGACAGGTAGATATTTCACTTAAAGAAAAAGCATTGACACAAAGTACTTAGATACATTGAAAGCTGAAAAATTGGAGTAGATGGCACTTAACTAAGGTCCTTTAAAATGATAAAATCTTAACAAGTTTCAAAAGCTATTCTTCTGTTTTTATATTATGGCAATTTTCAAACATTTGTAAAAGTAAAACAAATAGCATGAGAGACTAATGAATCCATGTGATACCTATCAGTTAGCTATCAACAATAATAAAATTCGTGGCCAATTTTTATAACTTAAAAAAAAACTTTAATGAGATATTTTACATATTATACAATTCACCCATTTGAAGTATTCAGTCATTTATACAAATCTGCCAAGTTATGTCACCATCATTATCAATCAGTTTTCAAACATTTTCACCCTTGGCAATATTCCTCCTACCAATTTACAGTTAATCCCAATTTTTACTTTCAGTTCTAGGCAACCACTGATCCACTTTCTATCTCTATGGATTTACTTTTTCTGAACATTTTATATAGTGAAATCATCGCATGTGGTCTCTTGTGTTTAGCTTCTTTCATTTAGCACAGTAATTTTGAGGTTCATCCATGTTGTAGCATTTATCCATCAGCAGTTCATTTCTTTCTCTTGATAAGTGTATTCCATTGTGTAGGTAATACTATGTTTTGTCTACCTTCACAGTGACCAGTCTTTTATCATCTGTATTTTTATCCTTTTCCCTCTGTTTCATACCCCTTCTGAATTATTCAAAAGCTATTTTTAATTTCATAAATATGATAGCTTAAAAATTGATTATATGTCCTGCTTTTTATTTTTCTTTTCCAAAACCATCTTCTCTCCTCTCATTCATCTTGTCTGTTTTCTTTTTCTTTTTTGTTTTTTTTCTTGTTCCAGGAGTCTTTTTTATTGTTTTGGTTTTACTTGACAATGAAGAGCTGTCTACACCATAAACTTTCAAAAGATAGAGACAAGTTCATTATTTTCTCACTTCATGAAATTTCATACATGCTCAGTAGAAAATCCAGAGAGTGATGATTTCTAAAATCTTTAATAAATCTTTCAACTCAGTTTCAGTGTTATATGTTGGGCTGGATCTATTTATTTCTGATTCTCATGGGTGTTTTTGTATGTTTTGTTGCTTTTGTTTTAACTCAGGTTGTTGGAAGAGGAGCCTTTGGAGTAGTCTGCAAAGCTAAGTGGAGAGCAAAAGATGTTGCTATTAAACAAATAGAAAGTGAATCTGAGAGGAAAGCTTTTATTGTAGAGGTAAGTTGAGATGTTATTTCCATTATGTAATTCTTTACCTAAGATACTCTATGAATTTAATATTATGAAAAAAGTTGTTTCTCGGTTGTCACTTCTGTGTATACTTGAACCTCAGCAATTTGGTAGAACCAAAGATAATGCCATAGAAATATTTTTCATTCACACTCTTAATTTTGATTAAAAACTGAGGGAAGAGACTCTTAACTACATAAATGAATCATCCCTGTATTAAAATATAGTCTCATCCGTGTAATTCAGATCTATTTCAGGGCACAGAATTTAAATTTTAAAATAGAAAAGAAATGATATTTTCTCCCATTATCTAGAATTAAGGGAAATTTTATGCATTCATTTTTGACTGAATATTTTTAGAAATTCAAATGAGATCATTTTACAGGGAAATGATTTCAAATTTGATTATTTCACATTTAGCATGAAAATCTACACTATTCTCTTACAGATTTGATGATGAAGGAGAATTCAGTAATTGAGATTATGCTCTTGTCAGATTTATTCTTTATTAATTTTGTACTGTTTTGTATATTAGATTATAATAGTTCATTAAATCAGGGGTGGCTCAATTGGTGAAGGGTCTGATTTCTGCCCAGGTCATGATCTCATGGTTTGTGGGTTAGAGCCCCACGTCAGGCTTTGAGCTGTTCTCGCAGAGCCTGCTTGGATTCTTTCTCTGTCTGACCCTCTCCAACTCTTGTGCACAGCTCTCTTCTGCCTCTCTCTCTCTCTCTCTCTCTCTCTCTCTCTCTCAAAAATAAACTTAAAAAAAAAAATCCGTGGTTTTACCACTTTTTAACCTTATTGGCCAATGAATAAATGGTCTTTATCTTACAAACCTTTCTAAATTTATGTTTGTGATTGTATTTAATTATAATTTCAAAATATACTTTATGATATTTTTAAACGTATAACATGGAGAATGAGAATCTAGTTGGGATATGATGAAGTGGATTTTTGTAAATTGAATGAGTTGGCAAATGCTGATAGTTGGGGTCATCATGAAGAAAACATGATCTCTAGTAGTATGCTCCAAGAGTCTGGCTTCAGCCTTGCCTTACTCATGATTTTTGTTTATGGTTTGGATAAGGTCTAAAAGTGCATTGGCACTTTCACAAAATTGGGTAAAAGCATATGTGTTAAACACCAAGAATCAAGACTCAAAGATTACAATAGTTTGGATAAAAAAATTTTTTTATCAAGATTATATATACATGTAATTCAAATAGTCCTCCACATATTCTTATTTTGAAATTTTTTAGCCCCTTTACCCCCTCCCATCAGATTTTTTGCTTCTCAGAGGCAACTACTTTGAGCTCATTCCTAACTTTGGTTTGGTATCCCCCAATCCAGAGACTCTTTGTTATATCAAAGAAACAACCTCTAATCTTTGGAATGATAAAGAGGCAGTCACTAAGCTGTTTGAAGTCAGGAAGGGAGGGAATCTTTGGTCTACCTTTCAACCAGTCTCTCTGTTATACTGTCCCTTTCAACCAGTCCCTTTATAACCTTATTTGCATAGGGACCTGGTACTACCACCACTCCCAACCCTTTGGACATTTTATGAGATAAATCTCACAGCTTCTCATTTTTTATCTTTTCTTTCTTCTTCTTTTTTTTTTTTTTAGATCTGCTATGCCCATTACTGCTGATTATATGCTTTCCAACTTCAAAAATGTGTGTTGTCTTCTCATTTCATATTCTCTTTATGCTTCTGAGTATCTTGAAAAAATGCCTTTAATGTCTAAGTGGGATTTGGGGAGGGAGCTGGAATAAATGCTTACATAATCTGCTATCTGAAGCTCAGTGCTGAACCTTAAGAAGATGAAATACAATAAATATGTATTTATAATAAATGAATGTAATAAATAGTGAAATTAATTCTTGTGTTAGGACTGAAAATACACAAATGTTGACTGTAGAAAAATACAGCTTTCTAGTAGCATACAGTGAAAAGATTTGTCTTGTTGGACTTCATATGAGCCAGCAGTATAATGTAAATAATAAGAAGAGGAAGAGGAGGGAAAAGACAGAAAAGAGAGGAGAAGAATGAAAGTAAGATGCAGTTTTGAGGGACACATAAGCAGATGTTTGAGATGTAGAGCCAGAGAAACAGTATAGCCAAGCCTCTCACTGACTTCAGTGTGATTCATTGGATTGGGGAGGAGTAAAGCTAGAAGTAGGGAGAACCGCTAGAAGAACACATAGCAATTACTGCAGCAGTTCATGTTACTAAGGCAATGGTAGTGGGAATGCAGAGGAGGGAATTAATTCAAGAAGTAGAAGAAGGCAGTAAGACAGTACGCATAGCACAAGAGTGCAGATTTTAAGTCAGATAAACCAAAGTTCAAACCCTGGCTATACCACTTCCTAGCTGAAGGATATTTAGCAGCTCACTTAACCTTCTCTGAGCTCTATCTTAAAGGTCCCCCTTCTTTTAAGGTAGAAATGACAATACCTACCTTGCAGAGTTGTGAGAATTATATGGTATCTATAAAGTACCTCCCTCAGGGCCCAACACAGAGTAGATAGACTATTCAGCCATAGTTATAAAGATGATGACAGTGACATGGCTTCTTACGGCTTCAGTAACTCAGCTCAGTGCTATGTCTGGGATGGTGTCCTAACATTTCTTGGCAAAGTTTATTCTTATTTGTACTTACCGTGACTTGTTCATAACTCCTGTTACAGCACTTTGCACGTTACCTTAATTATCTGTTTATATGTTCATCTCTCAACTAAAGTGTGAGAGCTCTAGGGCAGGAAATCTTTGCCATCCTGGGCAGGCATTTATGACCACAGTGCCTGCTTACATAGTGAATAATGATTGTTGAATGATTAATATTTTGTACAATCATGAAATTATAATGATGCTGTAAAATCAGTTTCTCTTAAGTTAGCACCTTTTAAAAGAAACCTTAATTTGTTACAGCTTCGACAGTTATCCCGTGTGAATCATCCTAATATTGTAAAGCTATATGGAGCCTGCTTGAATCCAGTAAGTTTGTCACTTTTTCATTGTCACCCATCTATAAGCACTGACATGGTAAATGTTTACAGGGATGTAGTTCATGAAGCTATTTTGATCTGTTAGATTATTTCAAGAAAATTGCACTTCATGTATTTGTTTCTAGTCTTTTAACAACACAGTATATTGGAGGAGTTATGTTAGGTGGTCTCATGCAGTAACCTCATCCTCTTATGAGGTTTATAACATCCTGTGACAGCATCTACTTGGCACTGGAGAAAGTTCTCAGAGATCTTGTGATTATGTGTTTACATCATCTCCACTCTTAGACAGTGGTCCCTTGTATATAAGACAAAGTCTTAGGTCCCCTTTTCTTTCCTTTAATACAAATCATATTAGAGACCAAAAGAATAATTTTTAATGCATTTATAAAATTAAAGATTAAACTGAACCACCTTTCCTGAGTCACCTAAGATGCCACAGCACTGCAGTTAATTATTCTGACATGTTTCTTTTAGGTGTGTCTTGTGATGGAATATGCTGAAGGGGGCTCTTTATATAATGGTGAGTGCCATTAGACCTGTCTTTCTCTGGTAGAATAAAACCATTGAAGAGATCTTCGTATACGATTTACCCTCAGAATCCCAAAAGGAAGTAATTTTAAAAAAATCTGCTGAAGATTAGAAATGAAAAAGATGAAATGCTACAGCATTAGTATGTGGAATTTAGAAGTCTCAGTGTATCAATCTTTTCAATTGATGATACTTTTCATAATACTAAAAGCATTTAAGTAAGGTAAAATTGCTTTTTAAACGGATTTTAAAATATCTTTATCCTTTTAATGTTTAACTTTTTGCCCTCTCTTAGCTTTGAGCCTCTCATTTGAGAACTCTTTTACCATACTTCCATTTCATTCTGCATAATTTGCTCTCTTTAGAAAAATAAAATTGTGAAAACTCACTTCACAGAACATTTTAATTGTAACAATGAATGACACTGTGTCATTTAGTTATTTTTATAGAACAGAGCTAACTTTTTCACTTCTGCAAAACACCAGCCATAGAATAAATATATTGTTGCATTTATATAAAATAAATTGTTGCATTTTATTTTTTAAATTAATATTTTATTTAAACCTTTATTTATATTTACTGCCCATGTGTTCATCGTTGTTAATGGGTATCTCATACTCCATTATTTTATTTAGTTGAACTGTTTCTAGTTTTTACCTGTTGTAGAAAGCATAATTGTAAACATCTTGATACAGATTGTTTAATTTCCTTCTGCACTACTTCTCTATATCTCTCTTACAGTAGTATGCCATCATATTTTTTACAATTTATATTAGTGTCGGAAAGATAGTATCTATCAATGTAGAAAAGTGGTAATATGTATTGATTTTGCTAGATAGAGTGTATATATAACCTTTACTAGAAGTACTGTTAGATTTTAGATACTTAAGTGGTATTTATCCATTTGAAATTTTTAGATATTTCTATCTTTATATTTAGAAAATAATTAAAAGCAGGATTGATGGGAACATATATAGAAAAAGACCTGGTCATGTGTTCCGATAGTGCTTCCATTCATCTTGTGTCTTTTGTAATATGCAATAAAGTTCTTTTTAGTTTGTGCCTTTCTTTTGCAGTGCTGCATGGGGCTGAACCATTGCCATATTACACTGCTGCCCACGCAATGAGTTGGTGTTTACAGTGTTCCCAAGGAGTGGCTTATCTTCACAGCATGCAACCCAAAGCTCTAATTCACAGGGACCTGAAACCACCAAAGTAAGTTCTAATAGTGTGCTGTCTCGCTCTATTTCTTTCTCTCCATTACCCCACCAACTTCGTGATTCAAGCTCATTGTTGCACATGATTTTCTCTTTTTTCTTCCCTTTGGCTTGTTTGAGAGTGTTTATTTTTAACTCATCTTCATTTTTTAGTTATTTATCTAAGCTTTCATTTTAAAATGTCTTTAGTAGGATTTTAATTTTAGTTGAATTTTTATTTTTAATAATTCTTGCTATGAATTAGCATACTTCGAGAATTGGTTAGCTTTTTTATTTTGTGCCAGCTGTGTATATCATTGCCCCTAGACAGTTCCCTGAGATTAGAGATAAGTGTTTCTTGTTCCCCACTGTATCCCTAACAGCAAGCATAGTGTCCACACATAGTAGACATTTTACACAAATTTACAAAATGGTTATTATTTGTCCTTTTAGAGGAAGGCAAAAAAAAGTTTCTGGCATCTGGGTAGAAATTGAAAATACTCTGGATTTCTCCATATTTAGGATCCTAGGAAATTAAAAATCCTTCTGGATTTCCCCATATTGAGGATCCTAGGATCACAATTCCCTGAATAAATATTTTAAAGGCTGAAACTTTGGGGTGGGGTGGGGGTTATGTATATAGGTATTCGGTTAAAGAAAACATACATGTGGTATTGTCCCCTGTTCTCTCTGATATTTTTTCTTCTTTATCCACTTGTGACAGAGTAAAAAAGTCTCAACATGCTGTCCTTTCTTCCCCCCAACCCAACAACTACCACATCAGTCCTCATATAAGAGGTTTCCCCTAGGAAATCAGTTTCAAGTATTCCGTTCTCTTGATGCAGGTTTAAAGCATTAAAGTGCCCCTTCTGAGTACAACTTGTCACTCTCTTGTCTAATCAGATACATTCTACGTAGGTTTCAGCTCTTGGAATCACTTGTTCTCACTAGTGTACCTTATTTCTACTCCCAGGCTTAAACTGATTTCTCTTTACCCAGATCCCTGGTCAAATAATGTTTAAGACCCAGATTCATGACACTTTTGTTTTTTTAACTTGACTCCTGAGGCTATTACCTTCGCTACCTGTCTTGGCTAGTGAAGAAGAAATTACTTTGTCTCTTTTTTTTTTTTCTGTTTATGAAGATTAATCCCCTTTTTCCTCTCTTAATTAACAAACAGCTGAATTATCTAAACAGACTCCTGAGAATCATAGCTCTTATCTAGCAACAAATTGACTAATAATTCATAGGATACGGACAAGCATCAGCTCAGGAGCCAGAAACCATCAGATGAAACTTCCAAAAATATCCCTTTTCTTCTATTAGGGCATTTTTTGGCTTTGGAATAACAACAATATACATGAAAATATCTTGCAAAAGTAAGTCCTTTCAGTTTTCTAATATCTTTTCTATTCCATAATTATACAACTTAAGTGACTGCCTTCATTCTCCATCTACCCATACCCCATGAATCCATAAATGTTAGGTGTATTTAACCAACCTACCTAGACTGAATATGTCCTACTAAAGTCATTTGTATATAGGAACTTTTCCTTTTGCCTTAAATACCATCAATATACTTGCAAAAAGCCTGGCCTAGGTCGTTCACTCCTCTTGGTCATCCTTCTGATTGTACTTATCCTATAATACTCCAGATTGTCTTTGGGGCACTCAGTGCACCAGTTGGGCTTTAGAGTTAGAATTGATTTTTCAGAACGTACCGTGGAAAAGAAAATTCTTTGGAATGGCTATGCTTACATAAATAATTCTACAAGTCCAGTTGCTATATTATTATTGCTGGAAAACTGTTTATTCTGTGATTGAGAGGAGTTCCACAGAATGGGTGGCTCAGTCAGATAAGCATCCTTACTCGATTTCGGCTCAGGTCCTCGTCTCATTGGTTCGTGAGTTCAAGCCCCACATCAGACAGCACATCTGCACTGACCGCATGGAATCTGCTTGGGATTCTCTCTCACCCTCTTTCTGCTTCTCTCTCTCTCTCTCTCTCTCTCTCTCTCTCAAAATAAGTAAACTTTTAAAAAATGGCACCTGATGATTTGGTTAGGTATTTTTATATAATATTGACTTGTGTTTGTACCCCTATTTTATGAATCTTCTGCAGGTTCATTTCTGTAATACTTCAGAAATAAAAATGTGTTTTTGGTCCCAGTTGTGTGAATGAATGTAAGCCTGCAAAGACCACTTAGGTTCATATTTCAGTGAACTTTGAATGTCATGGTCATGGCTGATGACCTATCAAAATGTCATGAGTAAAGGAGTACTAATTGTAATAATAATAATATAAAAGTCATTCAGAATAAATTATCTTGATATACCAATATGAAACAAGGAAAACCAGTTAGAGTTCTTGGGTAAAGAGTAAAGGTGGAAAAAGAACAGTAAAACAGGAGACTTTCTGTTGAAGTAAATATAAAGGTAAATTGCATTTAGCATTCTTTCCACTTCAGTTAGCATAGAAGTATTTGTGACCTCATGGAGATGTATACAGTAGTTTATCTGGTTTATCCTAGTTATGTTGGACTGAAAAGAAACTAATTTGTTAATAATCTCTCCAGTTAGAATTGTAGTAAAAAGTTATATACAAAGAATTTATAAAATTTATAATTTGAATGAACTCTATTTCTGGTGTTGAGTATTACTACAGTGTGGTGGTATAGATTATCCTTATTTTCTGTTTGCCACCAAGAGGAAAACCTAAGTAAGATATGCTGTTTGGTGATTGTACTTGGTTAATACAGCGCTTAGGAAAGTCAGAATCTTAAGTCCAGAAAACTTTTTGGAAATCTTTCGTTAGGTCATTTTAACTGTAATAAAGTTACATTCCTCCTGCACATACATTCAAAACATAAAAACTTTTTTAGAAGTATGTTAAAAATAAGGACATTTAAGAAGTGCTTGGGTAGCTGAGTAGGTTAAGCATCTGACTTCAGCTCAAATCATGATCTCGTGGTTTATAGGTTTGAGCCCCATGTCAGACTGTGTCCTGACAGCTCAGTCTGGAGCCTGCTTCGGATTCTGTGGCTCCCTCTCTCTCTGCCCCTCTCCCACTCGCTCTCTGTCTCTTAAAAATGAATAAATGTTTTAAAAAAAGTTTCTTGAATAATAAAGACATTTAAAATAAGGATCATTTTTTTCTTCTATATTGGTTTGTTTTACCTTTGTTCTTTAATTAAATCATATGTTATTTTCAAATAATATATTCATGATTAAAAACAAATTCAAATAGCACAGAAAACTATAAAGCAGTATTTTCCTTCTTCCTGTTTCTACTCCTCAAAGGTAACCTCTATCTTGTTTCATTTTTTAAGCATGTATGATTTATATATGATGTGTTTTTTTCCCCACTTACATGGACAGCTTTTCGTATCAGTATATTCAGATATTTATCCCTTTATTTTTAATAGATAACAGTATATCGTATTACTTCTTAAATAAGTATTTGAAACTGTGCCTGTTCTTATAAGCCATCTTAGACTTGGAAGACTTGATTTATATATTGTTTTTAGAAAATACAGTGCTACTGAATCACTTGACGTTTTGAGATTCTATATAGTTTTTAATTCCCTAAAATTGGTGCTTCTCAAACTTCCCCACCCCCCAGAACAAAGTAATGATATAACCTCAGTAGTTCTAATAGGTACAGAGCCCAGTAAGCCTACTTAAGGAATAATTGCATGCAAATTTTACATTCAACTAGATATATTGTGTAGTTTGTTTTAAAGTCAATGTTAGGATGTTAGAAATACAGCTTTGTAAAAGTGACGGTCCAGGGAGAAGTGCTAGCTTTATCCTGGGGCTCTGTAGGCTCCCTCCCACTTATCCTAGCATACACTGATGTACCTGCAAGGTTTCATACCCTAGTTTGAAAAACACATAAAGTGAAGCCTTTAAAGCTATCCATTTAAATCCTGACAACTTATGTGTGCTGATAGAAATTGTATAGAAATGTGGCTTGGATTCTTATGCTCACATGTTAGAATTTTGACCCTCCAGCAATATGGCAAACCAGATCAACTGAAAAATCATCCAACAGCAAACACCCAGAGCTACTACATATTACAACAGGTATCTCTTCACATGCATAGGTCATCTCACAAGAAGATAAGGGAAATCATCAGGGAAAAAGATGGAGAGAACTGAATCCTGAGAGAATTGAACCAAGCATTGAAGCCAAGGACTCTGCTGTGAGCTTCTTTCAGTATAAAAAAATATAGTCTCCAGTTTTAATGGCTCTTATGTAACTGGAGACGGTCTTTTGTTCTGCACCAGGTGAAGTAGTACAACTGAGACTTCTTTATAAATTCACTATCTTTGGAGAGAACAACTTAAAAGTAGGCTAGGAAAAAAGTCAGTTTTCTGACTAGGCAGACTTATTTCTTAACAGAGCTGTCTCCCTTCATGGTGTTGTGAGTTTGAATTTGCCCTTCTTGCACAATCAAGAAAAATCCCAACAAGACAGGTTAAAAGTTTTGGGATTGGTGGTGTCCAATCCCAAGGGTAGTGTCCCAAGGGAGGGCATCTACTAGTAACTGAAACTTCATTTTAAAGTCCTATCCTTTCAGTCCAGGCTGTTAATTATTGCAGATTAAAATTGATCACATATAAAGCCACACCTGTGGGGCACCTGCTTGACTCTGATGGTTCAGCATCCGACTCTTGATTTTGGCTCAGGTCAGGATCCATGGGTTGTGGGATTAAACCTTGTGTCAGGGTACATGCTGAACATGGAACCTGCTTAAGATTCTCCTTTTTCCTCTCTCTGCTCTTTTCCCTGCTTATGCTCACATGTGTTGTGCTCTCTCTCGCTCTCAAAAAAAGAAAAATTTACCGCACCCGTAAACATTCAAATTATCTTGAAAGTCTGTAGAAATAACACAAAGCAGAATTAAGCCCTCAAATTTCAGATATTTGGACTTATCAATATGGAATATAAAATAATTATGGTAACAAAAAAAAAGAAAGAATTAAAATGTGCAAGGAGTAAAACTATTCAAAATGGCCAAAAGAACTAAATACAACATTTAGGAATAATTAAAAAATTTAAATAGATCTGAAATAGGTGACAAGAGAATTAGTGAGCTGTAAGATATATCTGCAGTTACCCAGATATATATGCAAAAGAAATAAATGAGAAAAATGGTAGGTTAAGGAATATAGGTAAAAGGAAAGACATGACTAAGAAGGCAGAACTCTGGTAGAAGAAAATAGGATGCGGAGAGATTATAATTTAAGAGGTTTAGCCAGGAATTTTCTGGACAAAGGAATTCTAAATGGGATAAATGAAAAGAAGTCTACCCTGTGACACACCTTAAGGAGGCCACAGAACAACAAAAACAAAGGGGAGATTTTTAAATCAGCTAATCAGAAAAGAGATTACAAAGGATTGACTGGTGGACTGAAATATAGTTTCCAGTACCATTAACGGAAGCTAGAAAACTAGAATCATAACTTCACAGAGCTGAGAAAAAATAGTTACCTACCCAGAATTGTGTACCTGCCCTAAATTATTTTTAAGGAGAAGGGTGCAAGTTAAAGACATTTTGATACAAAACCTGAGAGAATTTACCATACGTGGA
Organism: Crocuta crocuta; assembly: GCF_008692635.1. Lineage (NCBI taxonomy): Eukaryota > Metazoa > Chordata > Mammalia > Carnivora > Hyaenidae > Crocuta > Crocuta crocuta. Next base: position 839,955 of record NW_027551567.1, read on the forward strand.
CCTTAATTGAAGGTATTTGGGAAAGAAGGAAAATGATTACACAGACAAGTATAAGGTTCAAGAAGGAATGGTGAAACAAAAGGAGTAAACATTAAAATGAATGTTGGCCATATAAAACAAAAATATATTTTTGCCTGTAAGAAAGGGATTCAAAATAAAGAATTATTTCTACTGTCCAAAGATTAACCCACATGACCGTAAGTCTTTTAGGTAAGAATGAGAGTGATTTACATATTTTTTAAATGTTTAGTTAGCTCTTTTTAATAATCTAATAAAAATAGTCTTTTACGTCCATAGTTCTTTTTACACTTTCAAAATGCCTTGTATATTTCAGTTCGTATAGGACTAACAAGTTACATTGGGATATAAAAAGCTTAAGACTCTGAGTATCAGGGTGTTTGGAATCATAATAGCTGGGAATATTAGTTGTTTTAACACAAGCTGCTGTAGCTCATACTGGGCTTATCACAGTAGAAATGTATTGTTTGTGCATGTGAAATCCAAAACCGGTGTTCTTGTTTGGCAGATGGTCTTCCGTATGGTCATTCAAGGACCCAGAGAGGCTCCCTCCATCTTGTATGTCTGCTATCCTCCAGGACTCTGGGAACTTAGGCAGTCAGCCAGCAGATAAAGAAAGAGAATGGAGATCACATGAGAGATTTTTTTGAGCCACACCTAGAAGTAACCCTACCTCTACCCACTTGTCAATGGCTACAGCTCAGTCTTAGCTACATCTAGAGGATCAGAAAAGTCTTGTGTGCCCCAGAGGAATTAGAGAATGGCTTTTATAAGAAGCTGGCCAGTCCTGGTTACCTGAAGTATTTACTGCTCTAACCACAGGTTAGAACCAGTCACTGTTCATTGCCAGTCAAACATCCCAAAGGCTCTTCCAGCCACCATCTAGTTCACAGTCCAGGATCTCAGGATGACATGCCTTGCTCTCCATCTGGTCTAGGTGTTGCCCCTTAAAGTCATTTGGAAAGGAATTAAAAGGACAAGTTTATCTGTCACCTCTCCACCTCTTTCTCCCAACTCACACAATACATAATGGCAGAAAAACAATAATCAGTCAAAGCTTCCACTGACAAAAGAGAAGCATGGAGGCATACAGCAGTTACTGGTCTGTTCCCCTGCCCTGGATTTGTGAGAGTGGCCTTGATCAGACCTTGATTTTTACCTTGGAAAGAACTCCTTTATCCATTGCTCATGACTCTAAGTTTTACTCTTTTCTAGTCTCCTTGTGCATTTTCATACCATGTCAGGCGTGGGTGTTGGCATATACTGTCCTCAGAAGCTGTATAGTTTACATACGCTACACTCTGCTTATGTAGATCTGGGGTCTTGAGGATTGTTGTTAAGACTTATAACCATCAAACTTTTCATTAGAAACTTGTTCCTTTGGCAATATTAACGTCTTCAAAAGTAGGCTTGTGATCTCTGTGGTTCCAGTTTCATGTACCTATGACTATTACCAGATTTCTTTCTTAGACAAAATCTTGAACCTGGTTTACTTCATTTCTGGCCACATTAGCTTTTCTCAGCTGAATAGAGACACCTTGAAGCCATTAAGTTTCATTGGGAAGTACCCTCTCTTACTTTGTTCTTTGCTGCAGTACTGAGTCTTCATGGGCCTTTGTCAGTCTTATTTCCTTCTGTTTGGAATCTAGAAGCAATCAGCTTTTACAGTCCTTTAGGACCACAAATATCATAGCAGACTGATTTTACCAAATGTTTTGCCATGTCATTACATGGATCTTTCCAGCCTCCAATTTTAGCTTTCTTGCTGCCTACTAAGCTTATATTAAATACAGTATATTAGATTTTTGTTACAATACCACCCACTTCTTTTTTTTATGTTTATTTTTGAGAGAGCAAGGAAGCACAAGTTGGGGAGGGGCAGAGAGACAGGGAGACAGAAGATTTAAAGCAGACTATGCACTGACAGCAGTGAGCCCAGTGTGGGGCTTGAACTCACAAACTGCGAGACGACAACCTGAGCCAAAGTCGAATGTTCAACTAACTGAGCCACCCAAGCACCCCTGCGCCATCCACTTCTATGCCATTTTCTTGTATTGGTTAGAGTGGCACTGTTGTAATAGATGAGCTTTAAAATCTCATGGCTTTACAAAATAGTTTTTTATTCCTTTACTCATATGAAGTCCAAAAAGAATGTTTTTGATAAGTGAGCAGTTTTTCAGATGGTGGCTCAGAATCTCAGACTTCTGTCTTGTAATTCAAAATCCTCTGCATGCAGTAGCATACGAGGAGAGGAAAAGGAGTATTTTTGTATGTGGGAGATTTTTATGGCCAGGCTCGAAAGTGAAGTACATAACTTTTACCCACAATCCATTGGCTAGAATGGATGAACAGCCACATCTAACTGCTCAGAAATCTAAAAAATGTAATCTTTTTTGCCCAGGAGGGAAAGGAAATAGGGTCAGTGAACAGTCTGGATACATTAGGCTAAACTAAAGACTCATTTCTGTTCACCATAAGATCAATAAGAACAAAACAAGTCTCTACATATTTGGACCATGTTCCACAGTAAGACATACTTGATAAGTCTGTCATGTGTACATATTAAGGTGTATAAAACAGCAACAACATACATGAAACAATATTTAATCTTACTAGTTGTGATGCACTTTGATATTTTCTATTCTGTTTTTTAAAATGCTGTCATAGTCTGCTGAATCAATTTTGTAACCCAGGTTTCCAGATCTCTAGTCTAGATTTTATGATCTAGATTTTATGACTGGGTTTCTGCCTGCAGCTTGAAAAATGCTGCAACAGATAGATTAAGTTTAGGGGGCAAGTAATTTATGAAGGTATTGAAATCCAACCGCTTTCATTTCCAGAAACCATAGTGTTGACTTAGAACTTTGTAAAACCCCATGTGTTTTTCTTGGCCCAGAGAGATGCTTAGGAAAGATTATGGAGATAGAGATGGAAGCATCAAAATGTGGGTCTAGCAGTTTCCCTAATAGAACTAGGTTAAGGTCAAGGTTAAGTTAATTTTTGCTAATATTCCTCTGAACCATTAAGCTTTTAGAGTGACCAGGAAGCATTTGGCAGATGTTGAATAGTGACATTTTGCTTAATGCTTTCTATTTCCACAAACATCTTTTTTGTAGGAATCAAGTACTGGTCTTGTAAACTTTGTTTTTGTTTTTTGTAAACAGCTTGCTGCTGGTTGCAGGGGGGACAGTTTTAAAAATCTGTGACTTTGGTACAGCCTGTGACATTCAGACACACATGACCAATAACAAAGGCAGTGCTGCTTGGATGGCACCTGAAGTTTTTGAAGGTAAAGTGACAAAAGCATGTTATGATTGATAATCTGCCTTCTTACTCCGTGTACATTCTATATGTATTTATGGTTTTACCCTGTCTCCATGGTTTTACTTCTGCATAGTACATATAAACTGTATAAAGCATATACAGTTAACCCTTGAACAATGTGGAGTTTAGTGACACTAATTGCCCCATGCAGTTGGAAATCCACATGTAACTTGTGACTTCCCCAAATATAACTACTAATAGTCTACTGTTGACCAAAAGCCTTAGTAATAACATAAACACTTGATTAGCACACATATTTTATTTATGTATCATATAATGTATTCTTACAATAAAATAAGCTGAGAAAAGAAAATTTATTAAGATAATAAGGAAAGTACGTTTACGTATTATACTGTATTTATAAAAGTAATCCGTGTATAAATCCAGTATTCATGGGTGCTGTACTAAAGTCTATGGAGGTAGTAAATAAATACAGCCCTAGATCATAGTAAGATTTATATTGTCTAGCAATGTTCAAGGCAATTTCAAGCATATGTTCAGTCAAGCCTCATTTTCATATTCTGTTGCAACTGTAAAAATAACCTATTTGTTACCCTAAAATCAGTATTCTTGGCGCTTTCATGGTTATTTGTGATCATGTATGGAGCGGGGCAAAATTGTGAGTCATCCAACACGTGTTCCCAGCTGAGGAACAAGACAACACACCACCTTCTTATTTCAGCTCTCATACTGGGTTTTTTTATGATCTACATAGTGCCACATTTTAAAAAAATTTTTATGTGCTTTTTGTTGGTGATTTTATTGTTTAAGATGGCCTCCAAGAGCAGCATTGAAGTGTTCTAGTGTTTCTAAGTATAATAAGACTCATATGTCTTAAAGAGAAAAAAATGCATGTTAGCTAATCTTTATTCAGGTATGATTTATAGTGCAATTCCATGAGTTCAATATTAAGAATCCACAATATATATTAAATAAGGTGTTTTAAACAGAAACACATATAAAACAAGGTTATGTATTGACCAGTTGACATTAAGAGGCTCACAGGAACCTAACTCTGATTGCCCCTATGAGCAAATGATTCAGCATTCACTAATACAGTCTTCACAGAAACTTTATAGAACAAAATTACCAGGAATAACAGACTCAACTGTACTTTTGTATTGGTTTCCTAGCAATTAAAAATTGACAGTCTAAAGTCTAAATGAGCATGCCTTTTGGAATACAAGTAATTTGGCAGAAATAGGATACTAAGACAAGTAAAGAAAAAGCTTATGTTTACTTTCTTTTTTTAAGTTTATTTATTTTGAGAGGGAGAACAAGTGGGGGGAGGGATAAAGAGAGGGGTAGAAAGAGTATCCTAAGCAGGCTTCATGATGTCAGCACTGAGCTGGACACAGGGCCCAATCTCAAGAAACAATGAGATCATGACCTGAGCCAAAGTCAAGAGTCGGACGCTTAAGTGACTGAGCCACCAAGGCACCCCTGTTGACTTTCTTTTACATCTCCGTATCTCACTCAAGTTCTTAAAGAGAGTGATCTATAAATTTCATGGTAGGTTTCTGTATGAAAACATCAGGCTATCTGTTAAATGAGAAAAGTTGAACCGAAGGTGTGTGATTTGAATTTAGGAAGTATGAGTGTCTGTATAATATAGATAGGTTTAATAATCATGTTTTGTTTATGACATTTCTTTTATTTTTGATGAATTTAAAGATTTTTGTTTCTTTGTTTACAGCCATGTGAGAGAAAGAGAAATTTGCTGTGTACATGGTCACTTGAGTGGACCTATTTTGCCCTAAAATTCAAAAAGCAAATGGACCAGCAAATGTTAAATGATACAAAATTAAATAATGCCTCATATTTTTAAGTTCATATACAGAATACGTGGTTTTAAACTATTTAAAATATGTTTTTGTGTTAAAATAACATAGTATTACTATAGTATGGAAAGCAAAAAGATTTGTTTATACAAAAGAGCCCAGAAATAAAAGTTACTTTTAAATTTTATTTATTTATTTATAAAAATAGTTTATTGTCAAGTTGGTTTCCATATAACACTCAGTGCTCATCCCCACAAGTGCCCTCCTCAATGCCCATCATCCCCCTTCCACTCCCCCCCACACCATCAGCCCTCAGTTTGTTCTCCTCATTCAAGAGTCTCTCATGGTTTGCCTCCCTCCCTCTCCCCCACTATTTTTCCCCTTCTTCTCCCCGATGGTCTTCCGTTAAGTTCCTCCTAATTCTCCTTTTAATGTTTATTTATTTATTTTTATTATTTAAATATTCTTTTTATTTTTTATTTTTTTTTTTACAAATAGTTTGTCAAGTTGGTTTCCATATAACACCCAGTGCTCATCCCCACAAGCACCCTCCTCCATGCCCATAACTCCCCTTCACTCCCCCCCACCCATCTGCCCTCAGTTTGTTCTCCTCATTCAAGAGTCTCTCATGGTTTGCCTCCCTCCTCTCCCCCACTTTTTTTCTCCTTCTTCTCCTCCATGGTCTTCCGTTAAATTCCTCCTAATTCTCCTTTTAATATTTAAAGTAACAAAACTCATACTATTAAGCTAGACTTCTTCATTTCTGAAAGATGTCACCACGTTTAGCCCACGTTAGATTGTAATATCATTTTAATGCTTTCAGTGTGCTTAGTGCATGTGTAATACATATGGTAAGTACATGTGTAGCTGTCATTGTTATAATTGTTCATTGTTACAGTGGGTTTTTTGTGGGTTTGGGCTGTTTATTTTGCTGATTTAGTGATCCTATAAATTTTGCAGTGTAATCTGCTTACTATAGATTTGTTATCCATAATTTTCACTGCTTATAACTTTTAAGTTTGCAAATTAAATTAAATTTTATCTTGCCAGATATTGAAAAGAAGATCTTATCACTAAGTTAGAAATTTCTTCTGCTTTGATAGTAGAGTAGCTCTATCCATCAAAAGAATGAATGGGAGAATGGAATACTACATGGCAATGAGAAACAATGAAATCTGGCCATGTGTAGCAACACGGATGGACCTTGAGGGTGTTATGCTGAGCGAAATAAGTCAGGCAGAGAAGGACAAATATCATACGTTTGCACGTATAGGAGGATTAGGAGGAACTTGACGGAGGAACAAGGGGGAGAAGAAGGGGGGAAATGGTGGGGGAAAGGGAGAGAGGCAAACCATGAGAGACTCTTGAATGCTGACAAAAACTGAGGACTGATGGATGTGGGGGGGAGGAGGGATGGGCATGGAGGAGGACACTTGTGGGGATGAGCACTGAGTGTTATGTGGAAACTAATTTGACGACAAACTATTTGTAAAAAAAATAAATAAATAAATAAAATAAAAATGAATGACCTTTAATGAAAAAAAAAAAAAAGAATGAATGGGAGAAGAAAATTTAAGATTAAAAAATTACAGAATGTACAAATGTCCCATACTGTGCCGCAGGGAAAGTATAGGTCTAAATAAATAAAAGAAAGGTGCTATGCCTCTCAATGAAAAGGTAGAAAATGACCAACTTTCTAAAGGGATTTTTTTAGGGGCACCTGGGTGGCTCAGTTGGTTGGGTGTCTAACTTTGGCTCAGGTCATGATCTCAAAGCTTGTGGGTTCAAGCCCTGCTTGAGGCTCTGTGCTGACAGCTAGCTCAGACCCTGGTGCTTGCTTCAGATTCTGTATCTCCGTCTCTCTCTCTGACCCTCCTCTGTCCATGCTGTCTCTGTCTCTCAGAAATAAATAAAACATTAAAAAAAATTTTTAAAGGATTTTTTTTAGTGCATTAATTCTCAATTCATTAAATAAATGAATTTGTTGCAGAGACTTAAGTTACTTCACAAAGTAATTTCTCAGCTCTGCATGCAGCATCCTCCTGTTTTTGTACACAGTGCTCATTCTTAAAATTTATGAAAGCAGTTGTTTCTGTAAGTCATGTGGAAAAAAGTCTTGAAATTATACCACCTTTTTTTCTAGGTAGCAATTACAGTGAAAAATGTGATGTCTTCAGCTGGGGTATTATCCTGTGGGAAGTAATAACACGTCGGAAACCCTTTGATGAGATTGGTGGCCCAGCTTTCCGTATCATGTGGGCTGTTCATAATGGTTCGTAAAAAAATTTTTTTTCTTTAATATATTTTGTATATTTTCTGCCTGGAAAACTGTATCTACCTCAAAGAAGATCATTTATCCCTAACATTAAAACGTCCAGTTCTTTGTTACCAGAATACTTTACTACCATCAGTCTCCTGTACTCTTCCCCACTCCCCCAGAATCAGTGAGGACAGCGCGGACAGTGGTCCTATCCTTAGAGCAAGGCTGAGGAGGTCTGCTGATTAGGGAAAGGCCATCAGTACAGCCTGAGCCAACTACTTATGATGGCTTTCTCCGGGGGATGGAGAAGCACTGGGTTAGACTCTGGGGAGAAAGTAAAATTTAAAAAATAAAGAAGTAAAAGCACTTCTCATGATCAAGGTAGTTGAGGGAGGGTATAGCCTTTTCTCTTGAAGAAGCAAAGAATAATAATAAGAGTTGTTACTTAAGCTATTCATAAAAGCAAAACACTGAGTTCTTCACATATTCTTTCTTTTTTATCTCTCATCCATCCTTATGAAGGGGCTATTATTGCCTCATTTTACAGTTTTATAGATTAGGAAACTGAGACCTAAACAGGGAAAGGAAGTTGCCCAAGGCCACCAGATTAGTAAGTGATATTGCTGGGATTCACATCCAGATCTTTGTGACTCTCAGTGCCTATATTTGAAAGTTATATTCATATATGAACTCCGTTTCTTTGCATCCCTCCTGCTCCTTTTAGACCTGTTGTTATGTTTCTAACCATTTATGATGATAATAATCAAGTTACTTCACATTTGATTTGGAAAAATAAACTCTTCATGAAGAGAAACTGTTTAATTTCTTAAATTTTACATCACTCTCTAATTTCTATCAGAAATTGGTTGTAATTGTTCTGATTATGGCATTTTAGTTTTATTGGCATTTAATACAGTATTCCACAAATCCTACAAATACGTGCCTAACTAGGTCATTAATAGACTTGTCAAACAGTGCCATGATCTGAGTAATCTTAAGTTTTGTTTACCAGTTTCCTATACTACCTTTCATTTTACTAAAATGTCATTGTAGAGAATGGAGCACTGACAAGATAGTTTTTCTTTTTCTCTCTGTCAGTTGTCAGTACATAATTGACAGTGAAGTGAGGAATAAAAGAACTAACTTGTTAGTTGGTGAAATTACAAAAGTTTCATTATATTTGAGGCTTTCTTTAAGTTAGGGACCTCACTAATAATATTATGGTCTTGGTAATTACATAAAAGTTGATAGTTTTCAGCTTGTGAAATGATGGATTCACAGCAGCCAAAAAAGGTCTGCCACCAACAAAAGAGTCATTTAGAGGTCAGTGAGTATGACACCATAGTAATGACTTTTTTGATATGGAAGATTTTTCAAACACATTTGAAATTTTTGCAGTGAATCTGAAAATATAGTTCAAGGAAGATTACTTTAAGCTATCATTTTATTTTCTTAATAAAACACCCACTAAGACATTATTATTTGTTCAAAGAACAGTGTTAGAGCAAATGAAATATTATTAATTCTCAGTCTCTTACCATAATGCTTATAAAAATTTAACTTTGCAAAAAGTATACTTCCCGTTTATGAAAATATAATGTTAACCTAATAGACCAAAAAATAATGTACTTTTATTATTCCAAAATAAATCTTAAATTATGATACCTATAAAATACTATATTGGAAATACATATAAAAAGCTTACACCATTCTTTGGGTAAATACATTCTTTCCCCCCCTCTAATTTTCAATTATAGGTACTCGACCACCACTGATCAAAAATTTACCTAAGCCCATTGAGAGCCTGATGACTCGTTGTTGGTCTAAAGATCCTTCTCAGCGCCCTTCAATGGAGGAAATTGTGAAAATAATGACTCACTTGATGCGGGTATAATCCTTCTTTTGAGGGGCTTTGGATTTAGGGGAATTTGATGTATACTGAGTTTGAATGGGACTTTAAAGATATACTTCTTTTTCTGCTTTATACTTTCTGTATTGCCCAAGTTAGAATGGGTGTTTATTCCTCATATAATCAGAGGAGGAAATGTTATTTTGGAAAAAAAAAAATCTACTTTATAATGGGAAGATGGCTAGACTAGATTTCTGGGCTTGGTATTTCCTCCTGTGTAACTTCGTGGACAAATGTATTTGTTTTGGGGGGCTGTTGCTTCAACTGTAATGTGAGAGAAGCTGAATTAGATGTGTTTACAGGACTTAGGTATAATCTGACTCTAATACTTGCCAAACTAAATTTTAAGTTTTCTTGAGTGCAGGTCTTCTTCAGTCATTTATCTGCAGGGCAAGAGAACCGTTGCATTCCCAGACACCTTTATTTAAATGATTTTTACCTTCTGGTTTTTCATTGTATATTGTTAGCTTTTCGTTTGCCATTAAAAAGTTAAACTTCTAGGATTTATGGAATTTTTAAATTTAGAAGAACCCTTTTAAATGATTAACAAAATTTCTTAGTCTATAAACAAACACTTTTAGAATTATTAGAATAATATTAGGCCTCTAGTTTTTAGTGGACTAACAAAATCTATTAAGCGCTACTTTGACTTAAAAGTTCACATGTGAAAAGTCCCTGAATTTTAGAACAGTTTGCTCACTAGAAGAACCCTTCAAGCTCCTTAAATATATACTTCCTAAATGGCCAAAGATTTGCTTATTCTATTGAAACCAAGCTTGAACTCATCTGATTAAAACTTCCCATCATATGTGGGTACCAGCTGTATATAGAATCATAGGCCCTAAATATATGGTCATAATAAAACAACTTAGTCTCCTTAATCAGATACCTTAAAACATTGGGATACATAAATTGTTCAAGTTAGGATTCTACTTACATTTGCTTTGTCTGATTTGAAAAGAAAACCTTCCTTTTTTCCTAAATTCTACTAGTTATCCAGCAAAAATTTCCAATATTACATCTCCAGTTTATAGAGGAACAGCCATAATCTATCTCTGATATTCAAAATATTAGTTCTAACAATTATCCTATGATGTAACAGGCTCAGTTGCCAGACTAACCATAATTTCAACAATTTGGAAGTTTATGTCACTGCTGTGAGACCATAAGTACATTTTATATAATTATGAGGAGTCATACTATTTCCTTTGTTCCTTTACAGAAATATATGCGTTTTCTTCAAAACTATCTAGGCTCTATGTAAAGTAGATCCTAATGTAGATACATGGCATTGATCATAGCAGAAATTCAAAAGAGTAGAACATTATTGCCATCTTTGTAAAAACTTAAAATCAAAAACTTAAGGTACATACTGAGTTTAAGTATCTATAAATTCAGTATATGCCTTACAGAAAATAAAGCAGGACTTTGCTACTTTCAGATCCCAGGACAAAGAAATAATTAATGTATATTCTCCAAGTTAATTCTTACAGGATTTAATTTGTATTAAAGAAATTTTAAATTATAATTTACTTTTTCATATATAGTACTTTCCAGGAGCAGATGAGCCATTACAGTATCCTTGTCAGTACTCAGATGAAGGACAGAGCAACTCTGCCACAAGTACAGGTAAATGGATAGATTAGAAGAGTAATAACCTAATTTTTTTGTGTCTCTGTTCCCATGAAATTATAATCAAGAGGCAGTGAGTGATGTCTCCGTTTGCATTTTAATTCCTTCATTTCATATGATTGACTGCAATTTGAGTTTCCGGGTGCATCATTCTTCATGAAGGTACCCAGATTAAAGAGTTTCTATAGACTTGCTTCCAAGTGTTAGAATTCTTACATAGTTACATATAAAAAGATGGGATATTGTATTGCTGGGAGTGTCATTCTTTATTTGAATAAAAAACATTTTTACACAGATACTGCTACATCAAAGAGTATTAGAAATTATTGTAAATATAAAAAACAATGTATTTCTTCATCATGAACACCCTACTTTTTGGTCTTTGTAGAAGAGTCTATAGAAACTCTTATTTAAGACTCTTAATTTTACTTCAAAGTTCCTTACTTTTCTAAATATCAAGTAGTAGTGAGATTGTAGTTTGTGATCATCAAAAAAGACTATAGAAATAACTCTCTTAGAAAAATTGTGCTTAAGATATGATATTTTAAGCATTCATTATTAATTAAAATTAAAAGGCTTATGTACGTATATACACAGTATTTATCCTGTACTTAAAATTGTATTTTATAGACAAATATTTTTACTGATCTATTTCCCCACCTTGAAAATAATTACATTTATTTTAATCTGATTTAATAGTTGTTCCCAAATTCCATTTTTACTGGAATCTTTTTAGTTGCTCTGAATTCTTAAGTGAACTTCTATAAAATTACATCATGTGTTTCTACTACTTCCAGACCCTTTCTCTGTTTAAGTGCTGTGATCTTCAGTCCTTTAATTCTTCTATTTACTGAGCCATAGTTCTCTTAGGTCCTTCCTTTCATCCTCCCTTCACTTAATTCCAGATAGTTATTACAATTTCTTGTCTTAAGCTTGTTTGGCTAAACGTGACACTCAGATTCCCCTTGCCTATAGCAGTGCAGCTGAATGTGGCTGGAGACGACACATGTTTACGGTCTTCAAATGCCTTAGTGATTTAGTGACGTTGGACACTTGTACCATATCTGTCTGTCTCCTCTCTCTGAGATGACTTAATTGTATACGTTAGCTTCTCTTCTCAAACTTCAAGCATCTCTTCGTCACTGTGTACTTCCAGCCAATCCTGTTTGCTATTTCTTTGAGAAAATTAGAGTAATCAGAAAAGCTTCTGGAAGCTGCCTTCCTACATCTGCCCACCTACCTGTATCAGTGCCTTCTGCTCTCTGTTCTCTTCTGTTATAATGGCTAAACTCTCCATGCTCTCACCAAAGGCAAGCCTGTCTGTTTGTGCACTATATCCCAATCCCTATACTGTTGAAAAACCAGAACTTACCAGCAGTTCTTCCCTCAGTTTCTTGCTTCATCAGTGTTAGTCATTCTATTGGAATCATTCCCAGGGCATATACAGTCCATACTTGCATTCTCTTAGCTTCCCTCTTCCCATTCTTTTTGTGTCCAGTCCATTGAGGCTTTTATCATACTACTCCAGAATTGCTCTTGACATGGTCACCAGTCGTCTCCACATAACTAAATTGAAATGAATGATTTTTTATCTTTTTTGACTTTCAGTAACATTTGACAGAGTTCATTACTCTCTCCTTCTATAGCACTTTCTTTAGTTGGTCTGCAGGATACCATAGTAGCCTGGATCTCATCTTCCATTTCTGGCCACTTTTTCTGATTGTTTCCTAACCTGGTTATTATTTTTTTTTTTATCTTCCCAACATTGAGCCTCTTTCACTTATTTCTCCTACTCACTTCATGATCTCATCTAGTATCATGATTTTATATACAGTCTGTTTGCTGATGTTTTGCTCCATCCCAGACCTGAACTTCGTATTCCTATATCTGACTACTTCCTTGATATCTAATAGGAAATCAAATTTATGTTTTCCAAACTAAACTTCTGGTAGTCCCTTCAAACTTACTATTCCCATTGTCATCACCATCTTAATAGCTACCCTGATTTACTAGCTCAGGCTAAGAACCTTAAAGTAAGTCATCCTTATACTATTAGAAGACTAATAAGCATTTTGGTTTCCTTTCTGTGCTATCCTTAAATTCCATTTAAAATGAATTTGTTTGGATATCTGAAAAGTCTTATTTTGTTCGTATTGATGTTTTGTTAGTTCAGAAAAGAATTTAAGTTACATATTATTGAATGAAGCATCTGTATTATTCCAACCTGTAGTTATAAATATTTCTGCTTTCCTAGGCTCATTCATGGACATTGCTTCTACAAATACCAGTAATAAAAGTGACACTAATATGGAGCAAGTTCCTGCAACAAATGATACTATTAAACGCTTAGAATCAAAATTGTTGAAAAACCAGGCAAAGCAACAGGTTTGTTTTATTACTAAAAGTAAAATTGTGTGGTGAACTTACTAGTAGTCATAACTTTATGCTAACTAAAATAAATTATTTACCATCTTCCATTATACAAGTGCTGAATCTTATTCTTGAAGCAGACAGATAAGAATGGAGACATAAAATGAGATTCTGCTACTATTTATTACCAATAAAATTGTTTTGTCTTCTAATGATGGCTGCCTTTGCCAATAGCGCAACTCCCTCCCTGTGATGTTCCCTAACTTTAATGGTTAAGTATATAAAATGTTTATTTCTTGGTTCTACTACCCAGTTAAAGAAGTTTGTCCTAAGTGTGCCATTTCATATTGTTCAGAATTATATTCTTGCTATTACTGGTTTAAAAGTATTTTAAGTAATGATTTTATTCATCTTACCTGATACATTTAGGTTAGTGAATAATTGTAGCATTTAACTCCCAACTCTAGTGACTGCTCTTTCTTAAAGGCAGTGTTTGTAGCTTGCTCTCCTTTAGAACTTCCCTTTGCCTTCAGAAAAGCACAGAATCTATAAGAATCTCAGTTGACATCTTCCTTCTCCTAGGCTGCCCAGGATTTTTAAATTTAAAGAATTTCAGTAATTCAAATTGACCTGTAATTTTAACAGAGTGAATCAGGACGTTTAAGCTTGGGAGCTTCCCGTGGGAGCAGCGTGGAGAGCTTGCCCCCCACCTCTGAGGGCAAGAGGATGAGTGCTGACATGTCTGAAATAGAAGCCAGGATTGCTGCAACCACAGGTAAAAAGGAAGTAGAAATCTGCAGAGGAGTGGAAAGAGTGGTTTCAGTTGTTTCAGGAGTGGGGATGTCAGGGGTTTTTTGTGTTATGAATTTTTTTAAAGCAGGAAGTAGTTCTTATAATATATTTCCTAAAATTATTTGGATCATAAATTATATTTTTATCAAATGTAATCTAGTTCAAACATGATCTCAAAATTTAAGTGGGAAATTGAGATTTTGCCAAAACCAGAATGTTTCAAAGGATTTTGAGTGATTCTACTAGAATTTGTGCTGACCTCACATCATGTCAAATATTTTGTTTTGAAATTAGCAAAAAAAGAATATACTATAGATCCAAGTATGATTTGGCATTAACCGTCTGTTCCTCCTCCTAAAAGCGATAGCAAAAATAGCTAAATTGGGTGTACCTAATTATAATATAAAAGATGATGGTAATTTTATTTAGTCTTTCAAAAGCTAGCATTTAAATTCTATTTTTTCAGTCCTTAAAATGATTAGTTACAGAAGGACTGGTTAGTACAAAAACAATTACAGTTGACTCTTGAACACTGTAGAGGTTAGGGGCATCAACCTGCCGTATAGTCAGAAATCCACATGCAACTTTTGACTCCCCCAGAACTTAACTACTAATAACCTACTGTTGACCTGAAGCCTTACCAATAATACAATTGCTGAACACATATTCTGTATGTTATATGTATTACATACTGTACTCTTATAATAAAATAAGCTAAAGAAAATGTTATTAAGAATATTATAAGGGAAATACATTCATAATACTGTACTGTATTTTTAATGTTTTATTTCTGAGAGAGAGACAGCATGAACAGGGGAGGGTGAGAGAGAGAGGGAGACACAGAATCTGAAACAGGCTCCAGGCTCTGAGCTAGCTGTCAGCACAGAGCCTGATGCGGGGCTTGAACCCACAAACCGTGAGATCATGACCTGAGCTAAAGTCGATGCTTAACCGACTGAGTCAACCAGGCGCCCCTATACTGTATTTTTTTAGTCACATATAACTGGATACATGCAGTTGAAACCCATGTTGTTCAAGGGTCAATTGTATATGTTTTGTTACCTGAATGAACTTGTAACCTTCTTTCTAACCAGGTTTTAGTTTAGTAATGGGGGTTTAAATTGTTTTCTTTCCAATTCTTCTAGGAGTAGAGGGGAGCTAATCATAAAAGTAAATACATTTCTTCTGTGGAAAATGTGGAAATGTAAACAAAGAAAAAAAATAATTTTCTATAATTGTCCCACTCAGAGATAAGCACTTAACAATTTTATATATTTACCTCTGGTCTTTTAACCATATATGTGTATACATATGTATTTTCATGTATATTAGCATATATATTTTTTAACTTAGCTAACCAGGTTTGTGTGTTTTTGTTTTTATTTTTAGGTCTTTTTCTCATTTTTTTGTCTAAATAGAATATTCTCAATTTGTGTGGAGCTCTTTTCAAAAAGAAGTTTTCCAGAGGAATGTCATTTTTGTACTTGTCTTTATCTGATAATGATCACTGACTATATCAGCATTAGACTCAGTTAGATATAACAGAATATTCAAAATGGCTATGTGTTTAACACCTAAGCTTTTTTTTTTTTTCCGCACACATAAAGAAATTTGAAGGTAGGCTCTGTGATCATTAGGCAACTGAGCTTCTCTGTCTCTGCCACAAGCCATATTGTGTGGCTTCTCTCCTCAAGGTTAGCTTGTTGTGTAGAGTAACTATTATAATTTCAGTCATCACATGCACAGTCCAGGCAGCAAGAAAGGCGAATTAGGGGAAGATCAAAAGGTATATGCCCAAGCTCTTTCAAAGATCTTTACCAGAACGTCCCCTTAACAACTTCCATATGGATGCCTTTGGCCATCATAATGTAGTCAGATGCCTGCAAGGGAAAGAAGGATCTGGGATCTTTATCTTGCTGCCCTGAATAAAGTCAGGATTCTGTTGCTAAGAAAGGTGGAAAAGATAGAGATTGGCAGGGGACTAGGAGTCTCTGCCACAGGGATGAATCTTCATAAAGGATCAAGTTGAATGGATCTCAGTAGCTACTTACAAGTGTTCCTGGTCTCTATGAGTCACAAGTGTTTTTCTGTCGAGTGAGGGCATCTCAGTGTAGTGTCAGATGAATAGTGCACGCAGTGACATACCTTCACACTTGGGAACTTTTCTCACTTCAGGGATATCATTCAAGTTAGATCTGCTAAGTAATGATGGTTACCTTAAAATAAGTGGTATTATTATAATATTTTATTTTTGCTAGTGTCAATTTTCTAGTCAGGTACTGATTTATAATTATTCTTTACAGAAATGATATTTCACTAGGTAAAAAACAACCACACACATTTAGATTATCTCACCCTCTCTAAATGTAGAATAGATGCTGTTGAACATCGACTGAATTTATACAATTCAGACTTTTTAATGAATTGTCTTACAATGAAAGATTTGAATTCTCCAGCTTTTAACACTATTCACATTTAATGGGAATGCACCTTGGACTTTAGACACTACAGTAAAGATTCAGTTTAATAGAAGTATGTGTAAATATTTATATTTATAAAAGCATATGCATTTCATTCTTTGAGTCAATAATTACTATTTAATCACCAAATTTTACTTTATAGCACACTTCAAGAAACATCTGTCTGGAACATATATTCTTGTATTTGTGTAATTAAAACAAATAATGGCAGCTTATTTCTTTTTAACTCCTCTCTCCCTTCCCACTTTCATCCTAGCCCACCATCGCTTATCAGTGATTTCACTTAGGTAGATTGTTTCTATGAACATGTTTGAAGTTTAGCTTCCTCATTACCTTGCAGCTTTGTCTCTGTCCTTTTTTTTTTTCTTGCTAAATAAAACCAGTATGTGACACATCTTTATTGATAGTTTTCTCCTAAGTCACGCCTTTTCCAAGCATGGATGAAAAGTTAGATAGTCCTGCATGCCATTCTGCATGAAGTATTATTAACATAACTATTTGAAAATTATTCTGTTTTTATAGTTAATCATTTTCTGTGTTACTGTTTGTGGTTGTTTGCATGTATACTGTATATATATGTTTTTGCAGCCTATTCCAAGCCTAAACGGGGCCACCGTAAAACTGCTTCATTTGGCAACATTCTGGATGTCCCTGAGATCGTCATATCAGGTATCCAAGACCACCTGAGTTGGTCTAATAGCTGTGGGACCGGAAAAATGATCCCTGGTACTTATAAAATGCTTCTTGCTCCAATCTTTATAGGATATGAAAATAGACACCTGCATACAGTAACTAGGAAGACAAATTGAAAACTATACATTTATATACAATGAAGCAGAGTTGACAGGATACCTTAAATCTCCAAAGAGGAGAGTAAACTAGAAGGCAAAGTAAACCTTTTCACAGAAGAGAGAAAACTAGCCCAGAATTCTGCCAAATTCCTCCCTGCTTTTAAATGAGCATGTGAGCTGAACCAAGACTTTTATTTTCACCCAGCAGAAAGAGGAAACAACTATTTAAAAATATTTGATGTCCTGGGCTCCTTTCCTTCCTTGGTTTCTCATTTTTGGACTCTGTGTAGGCTTATTTTCCAAGCCTCTTTCTATTGGTAGTAAGTGAAATATTGAGAAAAGAGAATTCCTAAATACCATGTTGCCTTAACATAGAAATTGAAACAAAATAAAACTAAATGAGATTTGCCGTTTTGCATGGTGTCTTGCCAAAGAATCATGGTCAGTTCTGATTCTTTTGTGTTATTAGGAGAATCTTTTTGCAAATTACATGTTTTTATACCTAAGTCACACGTGGTACTTCAGTGTCTTAAATTGGTAAGTTGCTTTTATTTTTTATGGTGATAATCTCATAGATTAACCTAAATCACCATTTTGGATAGAAATTTAAATGGCATATGTGACCTTCAGCATCGGTTAATATATGTCATCAAAATGACCCTTTATTGGGGCACCTAGGTTGCTCAGTCAGTTAAGCATCCTACTCTTGATCACAGTTCAGGGTTCGTGAGATCGAATTCCATGTCAAAATCTGTGCTGATTCTCTTTCCTTCTCTCTTTGCCCCTCCCCAGCTCATGTGCACGTGCCCTCACTCCCCCCGTCAAAATAAATATATAAACTTAAATATATATATCTCTTTTGTATTTATTCCTCTGCTTTAGATTTTCCTCCACCTCTTTCCCAAAAAGAAATACACAATTTTCCCCACACACATTCATAGATGTGATTTTGGTGAATTCTTCAGCACTGTGTACATTGCTTGTGATTGTACTTCTAGCATAGTATTGTAGTTGAATACCTAGAAGTCTTTTTCTCCTTTAGTAAAATGAAAACAGAATAGAGACCATGTCTTTGTTGCTTATTATTGATTGTATCAGCAGTTATCTGGCACCGTGCCTCACTCATTGTGTTTAATAAATATGTGCCTATTAAATGAATAAACTATTATTTACCTCCTATGGCTAGGAACTAGGATACATATAAAATCTGTATAAATTATAAATATGTATAAAACAAATTACACAATTCTTAGGAGGCATTTTGTCTGTATAAAACTGTATTAGAGTAATTAATGTTTATTCTTTCAAAGTGATTTATAATACCACTCTTGCTGTTCAGAGAAGAGTTAACCCAATTCTCACATAGTCATTTTATTTATTGAATCGTGGCCTGCTTACAAAATTAACTTGTGATCATTTTACCTCCATACTGTAAGGTGCTATGTTTAAGGGAATAATATTTTGACTAAAAAAGTGGCAATATTTAAACTTTTAAACTGTAATTATCATGAATGTTTGAGTGAATCAGGAGAACTTAGGCAAATGGTCATATAATCTTTATCCAATGCTTATAAGTAAGCATTAAGAACAAATACACATACAATGAATGATGTAGCCAGTACTGTACAAAATGAGGGAGAATGAAGAGAAAGAATAGTCTGGATGATTTTCAACCAGGGTGAGTTTGCCCCCTAGGGGATATTTGGCAATATTTTCCAAAATGGAAACATTTTTGGTTGTCACAACTGGCAGGTGACATATAGTAGGCAGGAGCCCAGGATGCTGCTAAACATCCTACAGTGTAGCAGACAATCTTGCACAGGCCGAGAATTATCCAGCCTAAACTGTCAACAGTGCCAAGGGTGAGAAACCCTGGTTTCACATAGATGTCCTGTGTGACTGTAAAGTAGTTTAAATAAAGTACATTATCTTAATTGATGTCCATAGCTATCTTATAACTGAGTTACCAGATAAAAGTATAGCCATTTTACAAATGAGGAACTTTGATCAAATGGGTTTTGTGTGGTTTTCCCAGAAACACATAGCTAGGGTCCCAACTTAGGTCTGACACCAAATCACATCCATTTTCTCCTCTCTTGTTTGAGTCAGAGAAGATAGAGCAGTTCTGCCTTGCTCCTCTTTAGTGTTCACATTGTAGAGAGCTCTTTGGCCACTAGACCCTCTTTTATGATAACTGAGTCTTTATAGAGTCAGGAAACTTTAATTCTGCTCTTAATTGCCAGAGCAACAATGCTGTTCAAATAGAAATGGTATTCATTAATACATTTTATTCAATATTCTTGTTGATTTTTCCCTCCAGATATCCAAATATTAACCTAAGCAGCTTCACTTTCTTTAATGAAAGAATATAAGCACTAGAATTACTACAATTGGACATAAAAGCCAAACATTAATGTGTTCTTATGTTTATTTTTAAATTAAATTAAATATAAAAATATAACCCATGCTTTAGGAATATTTCAAATGTCTTACATAGCCATTTTAATAAAAAGGAGGGTGGATACTTAATTCCCAAAATTTCTTAGAACCTTCTAGAATTTTTTCCCCTTCAGAGTCAGTTTCCCACAAGTTCTGTATGGTATTACAGTGTCTCTTGATATACCCAATCTGGTATTCATTAGCACTAGATCCCAGGTGTAAGCATTTTTTTAAAATAGAGATATATATATATTTTTTATCTTATCTGTTATGAATAAGTAGTTTGAATAATACTTTCCTTTGGCCAAGTGCAGTATATTGAGTCTGTTGTACTTCTTGGAATAAACTACCTCTTTTTCTTTTTTAATTCTGATTTTATTTTTTTTAAGTTTATAATTTTGACAGAGAAAAAGAGTGAGAGAGAGTACGTGAGCCAGGTATGAGCAGAGAGAGAGGGAGGATCCTAAGCAGGCTCCACGCTGTCAGATTAGAGCCTGATGCAGGGCTTGATCCCACAAAACATGAGATTGTAACTTGAGCCAAAACCAAGAGTTGGATGCTTGACTGAGCTACCTAGGTGCCTCTTAACTGCCTCTTTTAGTAAATGCTCACTTAAGTATCACAAAAATTCTTATGTGTACCTATTGGCAATGTACAAATCTATCTTTTTATTTTTTTTAATGTTTTGTTTATTTTTGAGACAGAGACCGTGTGAGTGGAGAAGGGGCAGAGAGAGTGGGAGACACAGAATTCGAAGAAGGCTCCAGGTTCTGAGCTGGTAGCACAGCCTGATGCAGGCCTTGAACTCACGAATTGTGAGATCATGACCTGAGCCAAAGTTAGACGTTTAACCATCTGAGCCACCCAGGCGCCCCCAAATCTATTTTTTTTAAAGTGTGTGTTGCTTTTTGAATTTTTTAAAAAGTTGCCAAGCTTTTAAAATTGTAAAATACACACTATTAAAGAATTTTTTTTTAAATACATCTTTATAGTGACTAAAATCCCTAATGTAGTCACAGGTAAACAAATTCAAATCATGTTCTTTGCTTGTTCTTCAACAGTATTTTATACTTGGCCATCATTCAAATGAGGAAGAGCAACCAACCTATGGCTAACATTTATTAATTTAGTAGTCACTCAGATCATGCAGAAATGGACCTTTAATACCTCAGGAGTTCCTATGGATCAAGCTACACATTTTTCTATACCTTTTCTGCATTGACCCTGGCTCTGAAGAAGTATCGGCAAAGTTTGATGTAGATAACTGTCCTTCTAATTTTTCACTGCCCACAAAGAGTGGCTATAGGTCAGTCTGGCTTTTTATTCCCAAGCAAGACACATAGGTAAAAGCAGATTACCGATAGAGCATCACATTTTGCTAATTCATTTGTGGTAAAGGTCCTGCCAAGTAAAGCTTGCTACCTAAGCAAGCAAATGTTAAGTATGGAAGTTTCTTGTTAGGGGTGCCTGGGTGGCTCACTCACTCAGTTAAGCATCCACCATTGGCTCAGGTCGTGATCTCACAGCTCCGGGGTTTGAGTCCCGCATCGGGCTCTGTGCTGACAACTCAGAGCCTGGAGCCTGCTTCAGATTCTGTGTCTCCCTCTCTCTCTGCCCCTCCCCCACTCATTCTCTCTCTCTCTCTCTCTCTCTCTCTCTCTCAAAAATAAATAAACATTAAAAAAGGAAACTTCAATATTAAAAAAGTTTCCTGCTCAAGATTTAAACTGTCGGACTTACCATTTTTTAATATATTTGTTCATTGAAAATTATAAGCTGATATATTGAAATGAGCTTTGAGAAGAGTATGTAGGCTTTCTAAAATGTTTTCCACTAAAACTTGAAGTTTTAAATTTGTTTTAATGTTTTTTAATTTATTTTTGAGGGAGAGAGAAACTGCAAGCAGGCAAGGCACAGGGAGAGAGAGAGACGGAATCTGAAACAGGCTCCAGGCCTTGAGCTGTCAGCACAGAGCCTGACGTGCGGCTTGAACTCACAAACCGTTAGATCATGACCTGAGCCAAAATCAGATGCTTAAATGACTGAGCCACAGGTGCCCCAAAACTTGAAGGTTTAAAAAGCATAATTCTTCCTCCCTTTTAGCCACTACATTTTGATTTGTATTATTTTTATTTGAAAAAAGGTGAATTAGATTGCTTTAAATTTGCTAATTTTTTCCTCTAAGATTTTAATTATATTAATATCCATAATTCACTAATATTCATAATTTACCAATATTAATATTAATTATGAAATGTGAAACTATATAAATATATTCTGATAATAACATATACTGGTGTTAGGATACCTAAATTTTACATTTCTTTCAAAAATCCAGATGTCCAAGATAAACATGTAAAATGTCAAAAGGTTATACAACAGGAGCAATAGCCTTCTCCCCATCTAAAGCATGGAGTAAGATGTGGTACCTGGGTGGCTCAGTCAGTGTCTGACTTCAGCTTAGGTCTTGATCTCATAGTTTGTGAGTTTGAACTGCATGTCAAGCTGTGTGCTGGCAGCTCAGAGCCTGGAACCTGCTTCAGATTCTGTGTATCCCTCTCTCTCTGCCCCTTCCCCACTTGCACTCTGTGTCTCTTTCAAAAACTGAATAAATATTTTAAAATTTTTTTAAAAAATAAAGCATGGAGTAGGAGACTGATAGTTAATGCAAATTTTGTTCGTGGCTCTAGCTTTGGTAATCAGAAAAGATGAGCAGTTCTTTTCTGGAGTCCTTGTGTAAGTAGTTAAAGCACTTAAGGAAATCAACTGTGATAATGTATTTTGAAAGCCACTGGAAAAGATACTATCAAATCTATACATATGTATACCACCTGTAAAAGATTTAATTGAAGCATTAGTCTTCTATTTCTATTCTATTCTTCTTCCTTTTGTAATATGAAATTCATTACTCATAGTTATACCAGATTGATTGCTACCCTAAAATGATATATGTTTTTAGTATGTGACTTACAAAAAGTAAATTTTTCCACATAAACAATTTTTATGCTGTTTTACTCGGTACTTCTGAATTTCTTAGCTCAGACTAAATTATAGAGCTTGAGTTCATTTTAAACACTTGAAAATTCTCAGTTATTCTGTATGTAAGAATTGCCTTAATGTGCTATTTTTTTTTAATTTTTTTTTAGTGTTTTATTTATTTTTGAGAGAGACAGCATGAGTAGGGGAGGGTCAGAGAGAGAGAAAGGCACAGAATCTGAAGCAGGCTCCAGGCTCTGAGCTGGCAGCACAGAGCCCGACACGGGGCTTGAACCGACAAACCGTGAGATCATGACCTGAGCTGAAGTCAGACGCTTAATTGACTGAGCCACCCAGGCTCCCCTGAGAGCCTTGAACAGCAGTACTTTTGTGTAGCATACCTATTTTAAGGCTAAAGTACTATGGCATAACATTATAGAATCATAGAATGCTTTGACCAAAGATGATTTTCTGTCTTGCATACTTTTCTTAAGGATATAATAAATAATAAAGAAGATTGAATATACAATGTTCTTTAGTCAGTCATATGAAATGTTTTTTGCCCAGTTCACTGAAGAGCCTGAACTTAATTGGTATTTTTTGTTTCTAATACTCTTCTTAAAGCTGAAAGATCAGGCTCTGAGCTTATAGCTCTGAACCTGGAACCTGCTTCAGATTCTGTGTTTCCCTCTCTCTCTGCCCTTCCCCCACTTGCGCTCTATCTCCCTCTCTCAAAGATTAACACTAAAAATTTTTTTTTAACTTTTTAAGAGTGAAATTTTAGGTGTCCTTACGATTTCAGCTGCATTTAATATCAAAAACTTAATGAATATTCACTTTTAATTTCAATCAGACATATTTAGTTCTATATTAGTTGCTTTTCAAGAATATGATGAGTAGTTAGGTAGAATAAAAGGAGTATGGAAAAGCCCAAACATATTTAACAAAAATAAATGGGTAGTTGAGTTTCTAATACTGATGTAAAGTTTTTCTCTTCTAAAAGTTTCAAATAGCTTAGGTAGTTGGCAAACAGGTGTGGGGGGGGGGAGGTGCAGTAAAGGCTTTGTAGAATGTTGGACACCTGGAAGTTGATATTATTCAAGGACACTTAGGCACCATTTTGCTTTCTCCCATTAGGATAAGAATATAACATTTCTAATAATGTATTTGGCTCAAGAACCTGTAGATACTAATATAAACATTCTTTTAACTGTAAGTATGTAAATTATTGATGCAGTTTTTCCCCCTGAATAGTGTAGTGCTGATGTGAAGAAACAGTGAGATAAAAAGAAAAGTAAACTTTTCTAAATCTTTCAAGTTCCTACCTTGGACATACGGTGTCATTAGCAGCTGTAAACCTTTGAATTTGGAGATTCTGAGGTCCAAGGAAAGCTATGCAGAAATATACCTGCTTCTCCATGTGTAGCCACCTCACCTTCAATAAAATTCTGTATTTGTGCCTAATTAAATAGGGAAGTTCATCTAACCAACCCTAAAGAGAATGCTTAGGTAGTCTTTTTTACATATTGTATCAAGATCACTATTTGTAATCTAAAAAATTGAACTCTAACCTAATAAAAGGTGGTTTATTAGAAAGCAAAACTCATCAGTAATAAATACTTTCCTTTAATAGGAGGAAAAACACCCACCCTGAAGGGCTTGCTTTCTAAGGAATAAGCCAGAATCTGTTGAAATAAGTAAAAGAATATGAAATTTGTGGCAGCCTAAATGAGAACATATATTTTTAAATTACATATTCAGTTTACCATGAAGCGGTGATATAATGTTGCAGTGTAGTGCTATACAATTTTTTAAAATATTATGTATTTTACACATCAAGAGAACAGTGTCCCACAGTTTTTAATATTCAAAATGTTTGAACCTCAAATTTTCCAACATTTGGTTAGATGTCTCCAGGAAAATGTAGTGATGATTTTTACATGAAAAGAGTCTTCAGGAAGTTTGGGAAATAGAAAAATAAGAGTAGTTAAGATGAAGAAAACCATGTGTTTACTTAAATCCATAAGAAAAGCCACAGGAATGGCTATCTGGGAAAGACTCTGTTCAAATACCAGTTCAGGAAATATGTTGTACTTATAAGAGCAGCTTTTTGAAGAGATAGATTCTGTTTTTGTGACATTATTATATAAACAGCTGAATTGACCTATAAATTATTTCACCTACCCTTTCTTTTTTTGGGAAAGATGGGGAATGGAAGTCTTATGATGCGCTAGGGATGTAGTGTTCCTTTTGTTGATGTTACTCAGAAAAGTTGTTCTAAAAAAGATCATTTGTTCTCTATCAGAAGTCATAAAAGTTCCAGAATTTATTACACAGTGAATACTCAGGACATCATTAGCAGGTTTCAGATTCCTTATTCCTGCATCTGTTGACATCATATTGGCCCTCGATTCTACTTCTTTTTTCATTTATACTACCATGTGTAATATAGGTATGCACATTTCAAAGAGCCATGAAAAAAAAGGTAAAATAAGAGTTTCTAATCTTTAGTTGCAAAAAGAATTCAGCAACAAGTTCAATCTACTGAGAACAAACCCAGTGTTCATTTGCAATAATAGTTTTATTTTTTTACATTCATATTTCTAAAACTTAAAAAATTAATATTGGAGCAACAAGTATTTGTTGATTGCAGTCCTTCTTTGCTTTGTGTAAACTATTTGCCAGATGGTTTCTGCCATGGTTATGCTAATTAAAATGCATTGCCTAATATTGCTTGCTTTGACTCATATTGTAGCTTGAAGATTTCTCATTTCAGGCATTTGTTAACTATGTCACCTCTTATTTACCCTACTTCTTAAAAGTTTTTATTCCCCTTCCTTCTACCCTTCTCCCCTAGTTTTGAGTTGTTTTTGTTGTTATTGTAATGGTGATGTAATGATTTTTAGACACATGTGCTGGGTGGTTCCCGAGATTCACAAATGTTGCTAATCTGAAAAGAGAATTCCAGACACTTTTACAAGCCTGTCTCATCTAAGCTAATTTTAGAATGATTGTGTTGAATGAAATGTGCCTAAAATTGCTTATTACTCATGGTGGTGGGATCTTTCTGTCCTCGGGAAAAGGGGGTAGTTAAAAATTATCACAAAAGTATCTTAGTGTGCCTGATTCAATAAATGTGCTATTTTTTTGTTATTTTAATTTGTATTTAAGAGTTGGAACTTAGAATAAAATGAAATTTGGAGTAAATTTGAGCTAAAGTTATGCAAAGAATTCTAAAGCATAGCTTAAAATGAAAAGAAGTGATGTTGTCCTTATAAATTTGAGTGTGGCTATAAACCTGGATTTTTATGCTTACTGCACATATTACTGTATTAAACATTATTCTATTGTAAGGTCCTTTAGTTTACATGCAAAATAATAATGGAGTCACATGGATTAAGATGCTAAATTATATTGCTGATTGGTTTAAAATAAAATACTTAGGATTAAAGAAATATAAAATTTTAAGAACAAATTCTGTCTGCTAATCAGGCCAAAATTGTTAAGGTGCATTTTCTGAGTGCTGCCTACTAGCTAAGAAATTATGTAATACAGCTTTCAGAGTCTAAAGAATTTTTAGTATTGTGTCAGCTGTTAGAATATTTTGGTGTTTCCTTTTAGACAGCTGATCTCTCATCTTAGAATATACCATATAAACATCCCTATTCCCAAATAACAGTGCTGAGTGAAGCTATTGCTTAATTCATTCTATTTTGCGGAAGACTTATATTTGTGGAATTTTTTCATAAACTGATTTTTAGATTAAATTATTACTTGCATGGAAGTTCCTAAAGCAGGATTAACACAATAGCCCATTTCAACAAGCTGTGTATTTGAGATTGTAATGAGAGTCCTTGATTTTCAGTAGGAAATTAAGAGCTGTTCACCAATAATAAATTACTAGATTCTGACAAAGACTAATGGGATTAAGTAAGTGTGATTCGGTAAAATAAGTTTAAGCCTAAGCATCCTTTTTGGCCTTGAATGAACAAGGTACTGCTGCTGTTGGTTAAAGTCAGTCACATCATACAACCTGCTGGCTAGTTGTCTTGCTGTAGAAACTGTAACGTAAGACCCTTGAAATAGATGCCATCATCAGCCCCAGCCCACAAGCATTTATCTATTTAAATACATGACAGAAGATGGTGCAAGAGAGTTCAGCAGCTATTTGTGTGGTAGGAGTGGTTATTGTATTAGAACCTACTTTATTGTAGACCAGCAACTTTTGAGTTAAAACTCTATAGCTGTTTCTCTTCCTTTCCTTACATCATTCTCTCCTTTTTTTTTTTAAACAATAAACTCACTTAATTATTTTTCCCACATTTTGTATAGATCCAAGGAGCAACAAATTCCAACTTCCTTCGTAGCAGTAGCAATCTTGTTATCTGTTTGAACAGATCTCAGTATTCTACTTTTTTTTTTTTTTTAATCTTTTAAAAGGCAACGGACAGCCAAGACGTAGATCCATCCAAGACTTGACTGTTACTGGAACAGAACCTGGTCAGGTAAGACTTAAAATTTGAATTCTCTGTCTTTGAAGAAGAATAATGGGCAGAATTCAAGAATTAACTATAATAAATATACTCTGCAAAAGTAGTTTTATGAGTTGACCTAAAATTGTGGTAGAGAAGTTCATTAGCACTTGAATTTAAATACTTGGGAGAAAAGTATAGATACCATTATTAGTTTAACTTGAAGGACAATTTTTCAAAGTAGATTGATTAATTCAATAGTGTTCCAAGTATATTATATGGTTTTTATATAAGATTTAATAAGGAAACATCAACTTTGTAATTTAATTTGTCATTATCTTTGTCCTCTAATGTGAATCATAGTGTCTCCTTTCTACTAATAAGGTCAAACAGATTTTTTTTAGCAATTATTTTACTAAATGTTTTTTACTAATTATTTTACTATGATTACTAATACTAATAAATATTTCCCCAATAAAATGTCACTCCTGTAGCCTCACATAAGGCACTAACATACTTAGATGACTGTAACATCTTTTAATTTTTGTCATATCCACTGGATTTATGTTTTTGTGAAATGTGCTTAAGACTATTTACTAACCAGATGAATAAATTCTAGAAAGGCTTCTATCACAATTGTTAAGGTTTTCTTCATCTTACATTTCTGGATGCTCTTCTAAACTCCTCTTACCTTTTTATTACATTCGTTCAAAATGATCCAGACAGTGCTATAACTTAAACCATTACTGACTTGTACAGACTTTTAACCAACAAGTATATAAAAGTAGTAGCTCAGCCATTGTTGTTTCTGTTACTCAGGATCAGTAGACTTGACATACATAATTTATATGATATTTTTAAAATGAATGAGAATTACAAGGTATTTGTTAATGTGTTTTCAGTTGTGTTCAAATAGATTTTATGAGTACAGCATACATCTGAAGTAACGAAAATACCACATTATGGTCCATATTTATGCAAAATTATAAGATTATATATTATAAACTAAGTGGTTTAACTTACAGTAAAATGTACAGGTACTTTTCATTCTAGAAAGGTGTTTTAGTATTTTATTTTTATAAATCTTTAAATTTTAGAGAATCTTTGTAGTCATTAATAAAAATTTGAAAGCTCTTTATAGCCATCAACTTAACTAACAAAAACCACTTGAAATATTTAAATGGTAAAGAACTTTGATCTTCATTTATATCTGGAAATACTTTTATTTCTCGCAATGCCTATACACATACATAGATGCATCATACATATATGCTAATTTATTATATATGATATTAATTAACCCTAGATCTGAAGGTATTATAAATGAATACATTTTATTTCATTTATTTAATGGCTTTTTCAGTATTTTTGCTTTTATGAAACTCCAGAACTTTTGTATGAAATTTCCCACTTTCTCCCCCTCAAATATATCAAGTATTAATGAGGGCATTTCATAACAGATAGTTTGGCATCTGGTATTTGCTTTGATTCCTTAGAGGCTTGATGAGCTCAGCCTTTTAAACTCTGTTTACTATTGCCATTGATATTCCAGTTATGAGAAACCCTAGCCAAGTGTTCTCCCTTCGACTGGGAATTCTCAGCCTGCTCTAAGGCAATTCAGGAGCATCTGCTCGTGCAAGTGCTTTTCTCTGTACTCTATGGTAAAGGCATTGGCTGTAATTCAAGACTGACCTCACCAACAACAAGCCTTCCTTATTTCCTCATAAGTTTTCTGTTTCTTGAGGTTACAATTGTTACCCTTTTCATTTACAATACCTTCAGTAGGAAAACACTGGACCTGAGACAGACTATGATTGTATGACAGTCATTTGCATTAATTGTCACGGACCACTATAGATTTCTAGTGAGGGGGAGTTTGGTGTGGCAATACAACCCATTCTAAGACAGGTGATCTACAGCCGTTGTGTAACCAGTTTTTAACATCGATCCACTCTTTCAAAATTATTTAAGTATTATTATAAACTTAAAATGTCCCTTTGGTATGAGGATGGCAAATAGTCATCCTAATGCACTGTGAAAACATTTTCCCCTGAAATGTTTAATGGTAAATGATCATTAAATCTTTTTAATTACTCATGAAAATAACATTTATTATTTCAAAAACAAAAGTATGCACAATCTGGATTTGCAGAATTGAAGGTATACTTCTTTTTAAAGTCTGGCTAAGCAGTGATAAAGCAGATGCATGGGAGGTTTTTGTTGGTTGGTTTGTTGGTTTTAGCCATGGAACTTGATAATGAACATGAAGAAAAGAATTTGCCCACCCAGTAAAGTCATCAGAGAAAGAGAGAAAACTTATTAATAAAATGTTAAGATGACATCTGTGGAGCAAAGTGAACTGACTGGAGTTTATACTTTGGCACTTGATTCAAGACTGACCTTAGAGCACCTGGGTGGCCCAGTCATTAGGCATCTAACTTCACCTCAGGTCATGATCTCATGGTTTGTGAGCTAGAGTCCCACATCAGGTGAGCTCAAACCCTCCATTTGATGAACTGGAGCCTCACTTTTCTCTCTCTCTCTCTCTCCCTTCCTCCCTCTCTCTCTTCCCCTCCCTTCCTTTCTCTTTCTCCCCCTCCCTCCCTTCCTCTCTCTCTCACTCTCTCTCTCTGCCCCTCACTCTTGCCCTCTTTCTCTCAAAAAAAAGAAAAAAGACTTGAAAAATCACTTAGACTTTACATGTATAAATTAAAATTAAATAGGTTGTTTTTATACTGCCATTTTTGGAGTGGAATAGTGAATGAAGCAAGTGTCTGAATTAAAGGTAGTTGTGAGTATTTGTGTAAAATATTGCATCGTTACAACTCACTTTTAAATTAATTCAGGTTTTTATTAAGTCAGGCAGCTTATTAAGGATGCATATGGATCTGGCATCTTGCATACTTTGAAAACATGCTGAGAAAGAGAACAGCATCCCCAGTATGTCTAGGGACTGATCTGACACTGAGGTCTCAAGTACTGTTATAGAATCTGGACATAAATAATTTCTCAGAGCACCAATAGACAATGTTATGCTGAGACGATGATAAGTAATAATGTTGTCTCAGCACAGACAAAACCAAGGTCACTGTTGCACACACAAAATACCAAACATTACCTGCTAGCTGATGTGAGTGACTGCTTCGTTACCAGCCTCTGCTTTATCCTCACTCTACTCTGCCTTCCCTGTAGACTTGCCTCTGCTTTCTGACAGTAGCCAATATAGAGTGAACTCCTCCTTCCTTGGAGCCTCCCCAAAATCACTCGGCAGTAGCCCAAAATCTATAAGCTCACTCTAAAACCCTCTCAGAGACACCCCAAAGTGCCCCATAATGAGCACTCTGCTTCACTGCAATGAATATTAAACCCATCGCATCCCACCACGGGTATGATTGTGGTGGTCTTTAGCTAGGGAACATTGACAATACTAAGAGGGCTCGGTCTGGTGTATTTGGGCAGTTCAGACTTATGCCCAGATCAGTTAGA
Source organism: Crocuta crocuta (assembly GCF_008692635.1). Lineage (NCBI taxonomy): Eukaryota > Metazoa > Chordata > Mammalia > Carnivora > Hyaenidae > Crocuta > Crocuta crocuta. The sequence goes on from NW_027551567.1 coordinate 870,685, forward strand.
AAACTACAGTAGTAACAGTTGCCATTTATTTGTTGTGCACTGACTTTGTGCCAGTTAGTCTTTTATGTTATTTAAATCTTATCCCTATAAATTTGGTACTTTTTATTTTCCTCATTTTGCAGATCAATAAACTGAGGGCTAGAGAAACTTTCCTAAGTGTCTTCCTGTATACTTCCAGTAATGGGTATAACCAAGTTATGAACTCAGATCTGATTCCAGAGCACACAAACTTTGCTGTCATTCTGTCTTGCATGCAAAACTGAATGTATTGTGCACTAAATTAATCCTACATCTCTTCCATTTCAAGTGTTTTGACTTCTGATAGTCTGCATCATCATTACTAATTTAAGTAGTTTTCAGTGATGATGAAACAGTTTTAGCTTTATCATGTTACTGAGCAAGGCTAATCCACCTTGATAATAAATTTCTACAGATGGCTGCACAGGTTTATTTTTTATACATCTGGATGAGCCTTTCTATGTTTCACTGAAATTAAACATGTTCACGTATGTCTGATACCCTTTCTGGAGTTGATCCAATATAGATCTGTTTTCAAGATGTCTCTTAGAGAGGGTGGTAGTCAATGAAAATCACAACTGCAAGAATAATGTGATTATGATTACTTAGAGAGCTAGGCATACTGTATTTTTATATGGACTTTAGAATCACTTTTATTAGTCAGATATGTGCCTCGAGGGAAGCTCTTTAATTTTCCTGAGCTTCAGCAATCTTATGTACCAGTGGAGACCATAACACCCACCCCTTATGGTTCTTATAACATGGGAAGTACCAGACACACTGTAGATGCCTGGCAATGTATATCCACATCACCATTGTATACTTCCCAGGGTAATTACCACTTTTTGTTCTCACTATAGTATATTCTTGTTTTGGTTTAGTTTTTTGGTTTCTGAGAGTTTTTGGTTTTTGACAGGGGGCACTTTTTTTTAAAATTCAAGTTAACCTACAGGGTAGTTTGGCTTCAGGAGTAGAACACCATGGCTCATCTCTTACATATGACACCCAGTCATCCCAAAAAGTGCCCTCCTTAATGGCCATCACCCATTTAACTCATCCACCCACCCACCACCCCTCCAGCAATCCTCAGTTTGCTCTCTATGTTTAAGAGTCTCTTAGAGTTTACTTTCCTCACTGTTTTTATCTTATTTTACCTTCCCTTCCCTGATGTTCATCTGTTGAGTTTCTCAAATTCCATACATGTCTCACTTTAGTATATTACTATCCAGAAATAAAACAAAAATAGAACCAGGAAAGAAGTAAAATCCCATTGGCATTCAGTTCTTTCTATATCATCAGAGAAGCTTCTGTTAAAGATCATAGAAAGTATTTGCCTTAAAGACCTTTTATCATATATCAATTGTTATTTATTCAAGGGATACAATTTATTATACTACTATTCTTTATCTTCAGTCTACATTTCCTTCAGGATAAGTAATTTTCTGTTAAAGCTCTAAATCAGAGACTTACATAATAGTTTTAAATAATTCCTGGTTCATAGTATACCTTTCTCTTGGAGAATTTAAAGGCCATATAAGAATAATAAAATTCTAAAATTTCCTTATAATGAACTATAGTGAGGCTAGAATTAGATTGAGCCTATACCTTCAGATTAGAAAGAATGTTATCAGTATTATCTGTCATGTATAGATTTAATTGAATTTTCTGACTGGCATAATGTACCCTTGTAAATCTCAATCACCAACTTGGTACCCATTTCTTTTTAATGTTTATATTATTCAGATGTTACGTCAGCAAATTTATTATGTAAATCACTATTCAATCTTTGTGTTTTGTGCTTGTATAATCTTAGCAAGTAAGAAAATTTCTGAGGGTTTTAAATAGCTTTTAAATGTCAGCCTAAATAGTATCACTAACCATAAATTCTTATAAAAATATTTTCCTAGTCGTTCAGGTGAGACATAAAAAGCAAAGCTTTATTTTTGTCTGTAAAATAACTCCCAATTCCTTTTTATAAATATAGTGATAAAGTTCTGGGCAAAGTCCAATTCTGTTTCATGTCTACTGATGGTAATTTGCCCTCTGGTTTAAATTTGGCCTAGTATTCTTTTGCTGCCTTAGATTGCATTCTGGCATTTCTGAACTCTCATAACCACTTTCATAGTCAATCCTTGTGGTAAGTCAAGTTTCTCTCTATTGCTTAAACTTTACAATTGTTATAAGAAAAAAGTAATTGTAAATGTCTTGAAGGAAGGACCAACCGAAATGAGTTTTAATAGTTTGAGAGCATGTATAATCATAAGAATTTCACCAATGATTTTTTTAATAGCTACTATAAAATAAGACTTTCTTAGCATTTGCAAGCAGTAACATAAATTTAACCCATAAACTAGTTTATTTTTTCATTGTCAAATATTACTTGATTCTCTTACTTATACCTTGTATTTTTCAGGTGTTCAAGAAATATAGTTACGGCTTGTTTTTAAGTATTTCTTTAGTTTTTTAATACAAACATTTTAGCATATTGTTATTCTTTGAGATACCAATTTCTTGAAACAGGAAGTCTTATTTAGTTAATTTAAGGATGTAAATTTAGCTCATTATATCTTTTGTAGTTTTAAGGAAAGACTAATTTAAGGAACTCGGGAATCACGTCATAGGGTCTATGCTTGTTTTACCAAGAGTAACAACTTCCTAAGAGGAAGAGTTCTTTTTGGTGTGTGTTCTGATTCTTCTTGAATACAAAAGATGAATGAGTCTAACAGCTTATGTTATCATTTTATTCAGTGAGTATTTATTGTGTGGTTATTACATATTCAGCAGTTTCCTAAATCCTGGGGAGTACAATATAAAAGGATACATGATTTCAACTCTTGGGATATTATAATGCTTTGAGGAATAATAAATTTTGAGAGTAATACAGACTACTTCCAGCTGAAGTTTAAGTTTATGTAGTAGCAGACTAATAAATACAGCCAAACTTCAAAGGAAAAGATAACACTGATTTTGATCTTGAGAGGGAATTGTTAGGTGCTGCAAGTTCACTCATATATTCCGATCTTGTATTACAACCTAATTATCATTCATTTAGGGAGCATTTTTATTGTGTCAAGAACCCCTTCAGGTACTTTATTTCATTTGATTTTTTACAAACTGATGAAGTGGGTAATACTGTCCTCATTTTACTGTGGAGTCTTAGAGGTTAAGTAACTTACCTAAAGCTACACTGCTAATAAATCGCAAGCCAGAGACTCCAATTCTGGGTTGTATTATCTCCAGTGCCTGACTTCTTTTCTTTTTTTAATGTTTTTTATTTATTTCTGAGAGAGAGAGAATGAGCGACAGCATGAGCAGGGGAGGATCAGAGAGAGAGGGAGATACAGAATCTGAAGCAGGCTCTAGGCTCTGAGCTAGCTGTCAGCACAGAGTCTGAAGTGGAGCTCAAACCCACAAACTGTGTGATCATGACCTGAGCTGAAGTCGGACGCTCAACTGACTGAGCCACCCAGGCGCCCCTCCAGTGTCTGACTTCTAAACTATTAGTACTACTTCTCATCCCCACTTGATAAATGAGCTTAAGGGCTGAGTTATTCAAGTTCACACAGCCATAAATGGCAGAACTGAGATTTAAACCCAGGTCTGCAAAGTATTAGACTAAATCACGTGTGTTTACTGATATTTTGATGTATAAAAACTTCAGTTATGGAGCGCCTAGGTGGCTCAGTCAGTTAAGCATCCAGCTTCAGCTCGGGTCATGGCCTCGTAGTTTGTGAGTTCGAGCCCTGCATCAGCCTCCTGCTGTTAGCACAGAGCCTGCTTTGGATCCTCTGTCCCCCTCTCTTTCTGCCCCTCCACTGCTTGTGCGCGCTCTCTCTCAAAAGTAAAATAAACATTTTTTTTTAAGTCAGTTTCATATATTCAGTTTTCATACTTGCTCTTTGCATTAGACCGTATAATCCTTGGAAGAATATGAGGTCAAGATGAAAAGCAGGGAGAGAAAGAGGGGCATAAGAAATTGTCAGAGAAGAGATCATCTGGATAGATAAGGTAAAACCTGCCAATGGACGGTCAGGAATGCCAGGGTGAAAATTTCAGAATTGTTCATTAACAACCAGTAAATGAACATTTGGTATTCTACACACTGCAGTCTTCAAACATATACTTAATGCTCAAAGAACCAAGGATATACCAAGAATGAACATTTAACATTGAAGAGAATCTCAGATGAGCCTCATAGGATGGAGAGAAATTAGCAACGAGGAGAGAACAGAATGAGCATTGTTATATACAGGACACCTTTGTAATTGTGTCATGCATAGACTAAGGCTTTGGAAAGACTGGTTGGATATGACTGAAAATTGTTTGTGGTGGGGCGCCTGGGTGGTTCAGTAGGTTAAGCGTCTGACTTCAACTCAGGTCATGATCTCATTGTTTGTGAGTTCAAGCCCTGAATCTGGCTCTGTGCTGACAGCTCAGAGCCTGGAGCCTGCTTAGGATTCTGTTTCTTCCTCTCTCTCTGCTCCTCCCTCACTCATGCTCTGTCTCTGTCTCTCAAAAATAAATAAACATTTAAAAATTAAAGAAAAGAAAAAATTGTTTATGGTATAGAAAAGCATTTTGGAATTTCTGAAGGTCCCCAATTTCAATAGGTCCCCAAGATGAGGGTAATATTCCACCAGTCTTTTCTTCAATTATTTCATGATTTATTCCACCAGTCTTTTCTTCAATTATTTCATGATTTATTTCTGAAATTGTTATAAAAATGCCTTCTATTTTTTAGTACCCTCAATTCATTGTGAGTTGTCAAAGCTTAAAATAATAGAACATTAGCAGTGGATAATATGCTAAAAGTCATCACGTCTTTAACCCAGTCCCAACCCCTCTCTAGATAAAGAAAGCAAGACTTCTTGAAGTGAACTAAATCAGACATTGTACCATAATTAGAATTCACATCTGCTAATTTATACTCAAGGGTACTTTCCACTGCTATATTGCCCTTCATTTTACTTAATGTAGTCTTTGAGTATTTTTCCATGTTTACATATTAAAACTGGACATAAGGTCCTTCATGAATGTTCCTACTCTTTATGTTTTACTTTGTATAACTCTATTCTTTTTTGAGTCTTCTATAGGGTATTCACTAACACTTTAAGAAAAACAGATGCTTTTTTAAAAAAGATTCTTATAAAATACGTTTTAGGTCATATATCCTTTGAGAGTTTTTAATATATGAAATAACAATACATAGATAAGAATATATGTAAGTTATGGAACCTGATAAAATGAACACAAACCTAATAATAAAATGAACACTCATGAACCCAGCACCCAGCTTATTAGGAAATGGAACATGATCAATTCCTATGAGTCTGTCTTTGTATTCCTTGCCTGTGGCCTCCCTGTTGTCATCCACCAGCCTACAATGCCATTTTCTTTCAGACCACATTTCTAGACATATTATAAATATCTCCAGTTAAGAAATTTTCTTCTCTTAAATGGAATTTAAGTTTGTTAAATGTAGTTTTGTAGATGGCTGTTAAATTTTGTCAGATGCCTTTTAATGTATCTATTGAGATTTTTCTCCTTTAATCTGTTAATATGATGAATTGGATTAATAGAATTCCTAGCATCAAGGGGCTTTTGCAGTTGTGGGATAACCTCAACTTTCAGGTTTACTACCTTTACAGAATGAGTCAAGAAGTGTTTCTTTTTTCTAGAATAATTTCTTTAAGACGAAAGTGACATTTTCTTGATTGTTTGATAGAACTCAACTGTAAAATCATCTGGGCTCAGCGTTTTCTATATTGTATAGAAATTTTGGTGATTTATATTTATTTATATTTTTGGAATTTGTTTAACTTGATTTTTTTGTTTTATTTTTAAGTTACTAACCACCAAAATTTTGTAGTATTCTCTCATTTATATGCTGTTATTTGGGAGGAGGGGGAGACTGATTAACTTTGTTCTTTTTCTAATTTTGTAAGTTAAATGCCTAACTTGTAAATTGTCACTGCTTCTGATTTTTTAAAATCTAAATATTTAGAATTAAATATTTTTGTCCAAGTGCCTCTTTAGTTGCATACTACAGGTTTTATTGTGTTCCATGGTAAAAATCATATGCCTTCTCATTTCCACTTTTTTTTCTTTGACCAGTGAGTCATTTGGAAGTGTTTTTAAATGTCTAAACATATGAGATTTTTAAGGTTAATTTTGAATCAGTACAAAAATACGTGGTTCATAAGATAAATTCTTTTAAGTTTTTTGAGATTTGCTTTATAGTTTAGTACATGATCAGTTTTCATAAATGTTCATGGTGCTTAAAAAGAATCATATTCTCAGTTTTTAGCCATATCTATATGTTTAGATCAAGTTTGGTTTTTGGAGTTCAGGTTTTACTAGTATTGTATTTGGTTTTTTGGTCTGCTTTTATTATAAATCATTTACAGAGGAGTATTAAAATATCTCAGGATGATGGTGAATATGTCCCTTTTCCCTTGCAGTTTTATTGCTTTATCTATTTGGAAGCTGTGTATAGATACAGCATATACTATAATAGGTAGAGCACATAAGTTTTGAATTGTTGTTACATAATGAATTGACTCACTTAATCATTTTATCTCTTTCTCTAGTATTTTTTTCCCTAAAATGTATTCTCTCATATAATATAGCTGAATAACTTTATTTTGTGTAGGTTTGCCTGATTATCCTTTTTTATCCTTTAACTTCCTGTTTTCTCTATCTCTGTTAGATCTAATTCTTATAAACAGTGTTTAATCCAGCCTGACACTGTTAAATCTCTTAACTGAAGAGTTTAATTCATTTATAATACTGATAAATTTGCTGCTTCTTGTTTTATGCTTTGTCTTTTTTCTCTTTTTCCTCCTTTTTTGCCTTCACTTGAATTAAACAAATACATTGCTTATTCCATTATATGTCTTTCTAATTTAGAGTCAAATGTATTAGTATGTGTTATAATTACCTATGAAACTTTAACACTCATACTCAACCTAGTGTTAATATCTTTACTCTCACCCTCAACAATATAAGTATTTTTAAATCATTCCTTCTTTTGCTTATGCTTTTGTTATTCAGTTTTTAGTTCTATCCTATTTATTTTTTGCTTGGAAATTTTACAAATAAGTCATGTTTCCATTGTTGAATATTTTCCGTGTATAGATTCATCCTTGTGTTTACCAGTATTCCTGATTGTGACTTGGCCCTTCCATCAGGGAAAAACTTTTCTTACCCCTAAAGTTCATGATTTAGAAACTGTTTTAGTAAGAGTATATGGATGGTGGACTTCGTTTTGCTTGTCTAAGAATATTATTTTGACCTCATTCTTTACATTTTTGTTGGCTAACCAGTTCTAAGTTGGCAGTTATTTTCTTTCTGTAGTGTGTAGATACTCCACTTTCTTCTGGCTTCTGGCTTCTGGCTTCCTTTTTGCTGTTGAGAACCTGACTAGTATTCTTTTGTGTATTCTCTTCTTTCTCTGGCTGTTTCATGCTGTCTTCTATTTGTCTTTGTTTTCTGGAATATGACAACGATATGACCCATGTTTAACTCAGTATTGTAGATTTTCTGTTATTTTTTTCTGCTTGGGATTGGTTGTCATTGCGATTTGTTGTATCTTCCATCAATTATGGAAATATTTTATGAATTCACAGTACACATTTTTTTCCTCTCTACCCAGAGCCACTACCAACACAGACAAATTTATTTGCTATCTGCTTTTATAGGGTAGATTTTTTTTCTAGTTTACTCTTTCCCCAAGAGTGAAGCCTTTCTTGGGTTTTAGCTTTAAGCAAGGCAGTTCTCTGGTCTCATTCCCATTCAACAAAGGCCCAAAACTTTATGCTTATTCCTCTGAGTACAGAAGGTAGTCAAAACAAAAGCTCTAGGTAATTGGTGTCCAAATGAAAGTTCCAGGTCTAACAGCTTAAGCACTTACTAGACTCCTGATCCTGCTTCTTTTCTGGTCTCAGAGCATTTCTCTTACTTTCTTGGAAGCTCACNAGAGCAGGGATGGGGCAGAAAGAGAGAGGGAGAGAGAGAGAATCCCAAACTCATGAGCTGTGAGATCATGACCTGAGCCAAAACTAAGAGTCAGATGCTTAACCCACTGAGCCACTCAGGTGCCCTGAAAACTCACCACGTTTTCAGAGGTATCATGTATGAATGCATATAAATTTGATAAAAAATACATATATAAAAACTTTTTAGAGGATTTATTTATTTTTTGCAAGAGTGTTTCAGGACCTCTGCTGATAGAAAATGGAAGCCTATCCTTTACTTTATAATAAAAATTTTCTCTTATCTTTTTTTTATTCCCACATAAAAATCACATTTTTGTTCCTCCTTTTACTTCTTCCTACAGGTAAGCAGTAGGTCATCCAGTCCTAGCGTCAGAATGATCACTACCTCAGGACCAACCTCGGAAAAGCCAAGTCGAAGTCATCCATGGACTCCTGATGATTCCACAGGTGACTAGTGCATTTTCTCATTATAATTACAAAGCTGAATTTATCATACTTGTTTTCATTTCTTTGTGTAATGACTCTGATCTTTATAAAGGCAGGCATTTTACAGTAGGTTAGACTTTTATAGTAATAAAATCAAATATTTAGCATTAACCTTAAAGATGACTTCTGAGGGGCACCTGGGTGGCTCAGTTAGTTAAGCATCCGACTTCGACTCAGGTCATGATCTCACGGTTTGTGGGTTCGATCCCGCATCGGGTTCTGTGCTGGCAGCTCAGAGCCTGGAGCCTCTTTCAGATTCTGTGTCTCCCTCTCTCTCTGTCCCTCCCCTGCTCATGCTCTGTTTCTATCTCAAAAACAAAACTATAAAAAAAAATTAAAAGGAAAATATGACTTTTGAGTACTGAGATTGTCTTGCCCTTTGCTTTTCCCCCCCAGATACTAAACATGTATTTTGAACATGGTTTGGTTTGGGTTTTTTACAGACAGGAAGATATTGTATTCTTGAACTTAAGTCTCTGATTTTCCTATTTTTGATTCATCCTACTAGATGATAATAGTAAAGTCATTGCCTTTTAAAGAAGTAAAATCAGAATAATAAAAATCATCCTCTTCATCTCAGTCTTTTGTTTTAAAGACAAAAGATGCCAGTACCTCACTTCAGTGAGAAAAAAAATTTTTACCATTGACCTTTTGAATCATTTTTAATTGGTAGGGACACTTCATTTCACTTGCATAAATTTCTATTAACTAGACCTTAAAAAGCCTATTAAGAGTTACTAAAATCCTTAACATGAATGACTAACTGGTTAAAATATTAGTATTGAAATCTAATGATAGAATAGTTTTATTATGGGCAAGCAGGAAATAATGGGCCACAGTGGAATTAAATTTTCCATAGCAATAAGAGAATTCCTTGATACTCAGCAGTATGCTTCTATAAAAATTTATTTTTTATATGTCATTATGTCAGAAAGGGAAAGATGATCTCTTAGACCTTGGAAAATTAGATCATTTGGGATTCTGTATAATATCAACTATGTTATTAATAGTGGCAATTAAATCAAAATTAAAAAGTAAGCTTTCTGTCTTTACAAACAAAAACACTACTTACAAGTATTTATAGATATTTGGCATGGCTTAGTCAAGTTCATAATTTAATATAAAAAATTAACTGAGTAGCTTTTCTCTGTTTCATGTTAGATACAACTATGTTTAGCCAAGGGTGTACTCTCTAGTTTTAGTAAGTTTAAATTTAGTGGTGGCAAAAACTCCTCTCTAAGTTTCACCCTTAGCATGGCCCAATCTAGGACTGTCCAGAACATTCACCAGTACTCAGCACATATACAGAATTCATCATTATGTGCTTCTCCTCAGAGGTAGATAGGGAAGTGCTTTTGACAGGATTGATCATTAATACTCAGGTACTGTTAGCTCTTTTTGGTTCTTCAGCCGTCAGGTGAGGGAAACACTCAACTTGACTGGGCCTCCTGACTTCAGTGTAGACTGATGTAGACATATCAGTCACCATGTGGCAGATGTGAACTCATGAAAGAAAATAAAAATTCTCTTATGTCTCTCTCACTTAACTGCTGTGTTTTTCTACTTCCTATGTTCTTCCAACCTTCCAACCTCAGTCTGATTCTTTTATTCTCTTCTGGGACCTAACATACCACAAAATACCAAAGTTAGAAATTGTACCTAGTCCAGAATTCAACTGAAATTTGTCTTTGGCATTTTTAAATAATTTTGAATATAATTTTAGAACTTGAGATTGGCTTAAGCTTTATATTTAATAAAGTTCAACTTTGTGCTGTTTCTAAGTAAAGTATTGATAAACTAATACAATAAATTACAGGGAAGAGATACTAGTAAATCCTTTTTCTTTGAAGGCCCCTGATTTAGGAAAAATTGAGAAGTGCATACATAGTTAAAATAACCTAATTAATCAGATATTTTTACTTTAAAAGAGAAGAGATGTCCATGCATTGTCAGAGAAAAATAAGCATATGTCAATTAATAATCATAGCACATAATGAAGGCTCTAGGGTTTCTATTTATACCATCGTGGGGATAAAGAAAGACGCACATACCCAAGAGCAGTTAGAAAGATGGCTAGACACAGTAGAGGGAGCTGCAGAGGGAGGGGGGCAGGAAACACTCACTGAAGAGTTTCTCTTACTTGCAAAGAGAGAAGTATAAGACATGCAGCCCACAGCTTACAATATTATAGAGTCACAATACTGGCCCATTAAAAATGAAATAAACTAAGCATGCTTTATTTAATAAACTATCTTTGCAGTGTAAGCTGAGTATTTTAATAGTTAATAACACAATCCTTGGATTCTTTTTCTTCCATTCACTGAGTACTGTGAAACACTGATATACTTAATTCTAAAATACCTATCAGTTATAGGGTATTTATTTAATAAGATATATCCAAGTATGAAAGATTTAAGAAAGAGTAATACGAATAGAAATGTTTTTAAAAGAGTTCAAGACACTTAATTTTTCCTATAAAGTCAAGGGGAAATAATTTTTTTAATTAATTTATTTATTTTGAGAGAGAGAAAGACAGCATGAACAGGGAAGGGACAGAGAGAATCCAAAGTAGACTCTGCACTATCAGCGTGAATCCCCAGTGCAGGGCTCGAGCTTACAAATTGCAAAATCATAACCTGAGCTGAAACCAAGAGTCTGCCGCTCAACCAACTGAGCCACCCAGGCGCCCCAATCAGTTGTAATTTCGTGGAAAACTGTGTTCCATGGGAGCATAGTTTGAAACTCTTGTTGTGGGTGGGGAAAGAGTTGGTCAGGGAAATAATAATTAAGTGTATTTCTTGTTTAACCATTTCAGGAAACATTTATGTTAGTGTATATGATTTTGGGTAGGTAGGACTCTACTAGGCAATATGCTGTTACTTTTTCTTTATTGCATTCTAGTGTTCAATAAGCATTTTCCTTTTTACTTACTGTTATTACTTATTATTACATATTTAAAAAATTACTTTTTCAATTGGAAAAACACACTTAAGAATTTAAAATTACCTGTCCTTCCTAATGCTCAATTTTGTATCTGTAACAGTGACAACAACAGTAACTATCACCACCATGTGTTAACTGCTTACCATAAGCCAGCATTGCATGGTATTTCTTACATGCATTATCTTATTTCATCTGATTTAGCTTAGCTTTTAGAGTCACTTGCAAGCACATTCTCAATGGCTTTAAAAAAAGAAACTAGAATATCAGTCAACAATAAATTGAGGTTACTGAACCATCAGACTGTCCTAGTTTTTTTATTGCATTCCATACAGTGTCTTGCTGTCAGCCTGACCTTGTCTTTATCTGTACCACTCTTTCAAGGAGTCATTTGTCAGGAAAAGGGCTGAACAGTTCAATTGTTTAGCTCATTTACTCTTTCCTAACAGTGGGAAAGCAGCTTCTTCTGAAATAAAAAGTCCATATTACTTCACAGTTATCCTGCCTGCTTCTGGAGCCATAAATGTTAATCCCATGTGACTTGTGCAAGTTATTATGGCAGTTTACCTCATATGAAATACAAACAAAAGCTGTCCAAACAATTTGGTAAAATGGCCTAGTTGTTTGATTTAATCCATTTAACTGTTTCACACAGTACACTGAACTAGTTTCCATATACCTACCGTTCATTATACCTGTGTTTAACATACTCCCAATCAAAAACATCTTTCATTTTCTGCAGTGATTCTCATAGGAGAAGTGGGTTGGGCGTTCACACCAGAACTATATAAATTGAAGGTAATCCACTGGAAGAGAATAGATCTCTTATTTTCCCTCCTTTTTTTATTATAGAGCACGAATGTTCACGGGGTTGACACAGCCTTGTAGCAAACTTAGCATCATCAAGGAAAGAAAGATATGAGGTTTGATTAGGTAGGGTCAGTGAAAACCAAATTTAAAGTACTAAAGGTTCCATACCACTGTTTTTGTTTTTAATTGAATAAGGCTTTGTAAACTTTAATATTATGTAATCTATAGCCAGCTTAAATTGTATGAGAGTATGATTGCATTCTAATTATCTGGTAATTGGATGTTCTGTGTTTACCTTTCAAATTCAGACTTAGACTCTCTTCATTACCAGTAGCAATAATTTTATTTCATGTATTATTTACTTTAGTAAAAAAAAATGCCAATATCGCATGCAGCTTTCTTGCTTTTTGTTTATAATTATTTATGATAGAAAATAAATAAGCACATCCTTGAATTCCAGATACCAATGGATCAGATAACTCCATCCCAATGGCTTATCTTACACTGGATCACCAACTACAGGTAAAGGAGTAGTTTCTCAGTGATTGTTTTTACTTTTTCTTTATAGAAAAGGTTTAGAGAATCTATCTAGAAAGCTAACAGTTGTGTTCATATTTGTCATCATATATTCATTTATTTATGCTTTTAGTTGGCCTCCTCAGACTTTGTAAAATCAGGTTAAATTAATTCATTCATTTAAGTTGATGAAGTATAACATTAGCAAAGTCCTATGTTCTTAACAGTTGTCTTAAAATACTCCCATATCTTTGTTTAAGGATGCCAAGAATAGCATTTTTGCTCTTTCAGTGCACAACAGTATAAAATTTACATAAGCTCATTTCTACTTAGTAGATTTTGTAATGCACTGTCACGTTCATAGTGACTGAAAATGTAAGTAATACACTTCAGTGTCTCCTCATGAGTATGAGAGCCATAAACCCTTTTTTGGTATAATACAGCTTGGCAACCTGAAGTGTAAAACCAGAGGCCAGCGATCACGCTAGTCATGATTCTCTATAACAAGGAAAGTGTTAAAACCACAAGTATGAATTTAAGCTGTGAGTTAACTCTGACAAAAGGACACTGAAATTTTCTAGGCCATGGTTTAACACTTATTTTTAAAAGATCATTGCTTTAGTGCTATAAAAATATATCACAGTCACCATCTTAACTCTCAGCTCAATATTGAGATTTGATTTAATTATGTTTTAACATTCCTGATTTATTTTCAGCCTCTAGCACCATGCCCAAACTCCAAAGAATCTATGGCAGTGTTTGAACAGCATTGTAAAATGGCACAAGAATATATGAAAGTTCAAACAGAAATTGCATTGTTATTACAGAGAAAGTAAGTTATCTTTTATGAATAAAAATAAAACACATTAGTATTTTGGGTCTAAAATGTTAAGATGAAATGTTTTAAGACATGAAAACTTTATAATTTTCAGAATTAATCATTAAGCATGCAGTTGACCCTTGAATCCCTTGGGGATTGGGGTTCTGGGTCCCACTCATTCAGAAATCTGCATGTACTTCCAACTCGGCAAAAACATAACTGCTAATGGCCTACTGTTCACTGGAACCCTTACCAATAACATAAACAGTTACAATAAAGTAAGCTAGAGAAAAGAAAATTTTATTAAGGAAATCAAAAGGAAAGGAAAACACATTTGCATACTATACAAAAATACACATATAAGTGGACATGTACCATGTTATTCAACTATATTTCCAAATTGGAGGTTTTACATAGATTTGCCGTTAGGTTTGAAGCAACTTTCGGCTATTATTGCAAAACTAAATCTTTTTGGCTACAGATATTAAAACTAAGGAAAATAAACTAGTGCTGTATAAACATCTTTTATGTTCTAAGAATTTTAAAATTAAAAACTGTTTAGATTTATAATTATAAAGATTTATTATTTCCTTGTACATAGGTGAAATAATTTGATTTACTAATATTCACTTGTGCTTTATCTTAGAAACATTTTGTAGATATATTCTCTCCAGGTATATGTTGAGGAGAATAAAATTACTATATTTTACACCTGTGAGTGTTTTTCTTGGGAGTTTTATACTACTCACGTGTTTTTCTGAGAGTTAGGAGGCTGCCTTCCTCTCTTAACAACTATAATTTACATACTCCTTTATTTGAAATTCTTAAAGAAACTCAAAAACTTCAGTTTTCTTAAGCATGATCCTCATGAAATTTTGTACCTGTGAAGCTGAGTTATTGTGGTAACTAAAATGGAGTGCTGTAGGAAAAACTCATGGCAGCTATAGGTATACATGGTAATAGGATTCCTTCTATTAATTTTAATCTAAATAAATGAAAATTTTTTGCTTCCTGGACTAACTTCTTTTTGTACTTCGAAAAACAACAAAACAACAAAAAGTAGCTCCATCGCAATTTGCTATTATAACAATTTAAATGATTCCAACTCCATACCTTAAAGGGTATAACATTAGAGTCTGCAAATTGTAGAGCTAATTACAGAATTGTTGATAATTTATGTTTAAAAAAAACTTTCTTATTTCACATATTTAACCTATACTTTTTTCATATTTTATTCATTTGAAAGAGGAGTTTTGTGCTAGAAAAAATAAATGATGGTTTGAGAGAATATGAAAACTATGATGGTTTTAATCAATTTTAAATATTTTTTTTAATGTTTATTTGTTTTTGAGAGGTAGACAAAGACATACAAGCAGGGAAGGAGCAGAGAGAGAGGGAGACACAGAATCCAAAGCAGGCTCTAGGCTCTGAGCTGGACAAAAGTTTGACACGGGGCTCAAACCTACAGACCGTGAGATCATGACCTGAGCTGAAGTCGGACATTTAACCAGCTGAGCCCCCCAGGCGCCTCTTAAATACTTCCTTTAAAAATGAGAAGTATTACCAGAAAATCATTGGGAGGCTTTTCATTAATTATTCAGTTATATCCAGCAACTGTGCTGTAGGAGTTAATACTGAACTTCTCCCAAATAAATGAAATTTTAAAAAGCTTATCAGGCTATAAAAGTCTCTAAGAGTCTTTCCTGAAAGTGTTCTTAAAAGTGATTAACTCATTTAAAAGTGGTACTGTATTGTTCTGTTTTAAAATAAGAAACAGATTTAAGTTGATAGCATCTATTTTAATTAGCTTGCAAATGTTGTATTAGCCCCCCACTTTGCACTGTGGTTAAATAAGACTGACTTCAGACCACGAATAAAAGTTCATGAGTGTAAAATGGAATGTGAGTGGTAAAAGCATAATGTTATTTTCTTGTGGTCACAGCCCTTCCCCATCTTTTTTTCTTCCTACACAAAAGGGATACCAGATAAAATTTTCTGAAACTTTAATTATACCATTTATATGTATTCACTAATGTCTAAGTACACTTACTTATTAAAAGGATTATGGTGTTTGTGTGGGTAAACCAGAAGAGTGGATGCTAGTTCCATTCTAGCCTGCAATTACATTTGAGTAGTGTCCCTAACATGCATATTGTCAGAGCCAGAATAAAAGTTCTGACCAGTTGAACTCATCAGTTACTAAAGTATAAATTTTTCTATCATGTATAATATTTTGTTATGTGGCATTTGTTTTTAGGCAAGAACTAGTTGCAGAACTGGACCAGGATGAAAAGGACCAGCAAAATACATCTCGTCTGGTACAGGAACATAAAAAGCTTTTAGATGAAAACAAAAGCCTTTCTACTTACTACCAGCAATGCAAAAAGCAACTAGAGGTCATCAGAAGCCAGCAGCAAAAACGACAAGGCACTTCATGATTCTCTGGGACCTTCAAATTTTAAAATATGCAAAGAAAGACTTTTTTTTTTAAGGAAAGAAAAGCCCTTCTAATGACAATTCATGAGTGTTAGCTTTGGGGCATGTTCTGAATGCCAACTGCCTATATTTGCTGCATTTTGTTTCATCGTTTATTTTCTTTTTCTCATGGTGGACATGCAATTCAACTGTCTCCTTGCATAACATGGGGGCATCTGTGACTTGAATAAGCAGCAGTTCTCAACTTCAAAACAGATGCAGTGAACCATGGCTGTATATGCATGCTCATTGTGTGAAGGCTAGCGTAACAAAACGGGGCATCAAACTAGCTGCTATGTGCAAACATCGCCTTTTTTCGAGGTGGAACCTCAAGAATGATTTTGTTCTTGTATCTCATCTCAAAAAACAAATATTTTTTTTTTTCCAAAAGGTGGTATATACCAAGTTAAAGACAGGGTATTAGAAATCTAGAATAATTGGTGGTACATTATAGAAATGCAGAACCTTTAGAGATAGTTCCAAAATGAGGGCTCTGATGCCAGCATCCTTCAATCAGTACTGAACTTAGTTCCATCCATAAAATATTTAAAGGTAAGTGGCGGCTGCTGTATTTAATAAAAGCATATTTCATTGGACTGAAATTTGACTATGATACATTGAACAAAATAGAACCCTTTTTTTTTAAGATATAAAGATTTTTAATTCTGTGATTGTGTGTATGTGTGTTGAAACTGTAAAGATTTTATGACTCTAATATTAATATCTCTTAAATGAAATTAAAAGGTAAATGAACATGATCCAGCTTAAATGATCATTCCTTCCTGCAATGATTATTGGATTGTTGTAGTGTATTTTTGAAAAACTGAAGAGAAATGATGGAGAATGAAAATAATTGCTCTAGCTAAAAGGCTTGGGCTTAGATTCATGATACCAAAAGAGTAAACAATTAAAAATAAACTGGCAAATCAGAAGAAGTTAGTAAGGAAGTTAAAGAAGTAAATATAAATTCATCAGCTGTACTATTTATCAACATTGGAATAATTGATTTTCCTTGCAAGCCCATTCTAGAATGCCTGCTGCCTTTCAACACTTTTAAGGGAATTTCAACGCTTATAAAGAGAAAATTTATATTGTTAACAATAACTTTGCTACCATAAACTTTGAAAATAAAAGTAATAAAAAAAACTTCATTGAAATAATAGACTATATAAGCTCTATTTTTTCAGTTGGTGTTAAAAGTAAATCACATTTTGATACCAGTACAAGGTGTCTTTTAAGTAAGGATGTCATCAACCTCATTTTTATAGCAATGTTTTATGAAGAGACAATTAAAAATGAAAGCATAATTGCTGTGATTATTAGAATTATATCATGATTGTATTGTAGTTTTGCTGTTTCAGATAAGTTGATCTAAGAAGTTATCAAAACTATTCTTAAAAAATGCTAAAGCAGGTAACTTTTTCTTCTGTTATTTTTTTTTCCTCCTCCCACTGAGTTTTATAATGTATTCCTGTGTATACAAGCAATAAAGGTAAAGGACAGTTTGTACTAAACTGTGTCATTTTTAGCTTCCTCAAACTCTATTATTAGAAAGTTTCCAGTAAATAAATGTCTAGCATTACTTGATTTAAATAAAAGAAAGGTTATTATTCCCAAATAATTTGATTACGTAGCTGAAAGTGATACTGGTCGCAACACATTAATAGTAAAATCAAATTGGCACAGAAAATAACTGTAGGCTAAGAAAAAGTAGAACTCCTAACATTGTTATGCTTGTTATGTACATGTGTCACTTCACCAAGAGGGACCTAGTCAGTGTTTAGAGACTTTTCTGATTCTATCAGAGCACAAGACATTCAAGTGTGGATGCTAATGCTTGACTTTTCCAGTAGGATTTAGCATTATGGATTTCAGATTTTATTTCTAGGCATTAATGTGTTTTTACTATATATCATTATACTTAAAGGGAAAATTTATTATTGTTACATGTAATCACTTCATAAAAATCTCAAATAGGAAGACAGAAGAAAATAGTAGTTTTAAGTCACGGTGCCAGATGCAAAAACAGGCTCTTGAACACTTGCTTGTTTGTTTACAGTAAGTTCCTGGGGGTTCTCACACAGTGATTGTCCTGGACGCTGAGTGCAGCTCAGCCTACGTGGTTTTTAAGTAGTTCTGTTGCAAAGCTCATACTTTTTAAGTCCTGATTATCCTTGATGGGAGAAAAGCACAGCAGGGATAATTAAAATCCACAGCTAGTTTTATCAGCATCCTCACCCATTAAACCTCCGAACAGAGTCTAGTAAGGAGCCACAATTTTTATAAATTCTGATTTTACCTTTTACTCTAGCCCTCATTTTGGGTGGAAATAGCAAACAGACAAGCAAGTGGCTAAAAGGCCACCCCTTTAAGAAACTCCGAACAATCCCTAATTACATTTGATTCTCTAGGAAAAGAAAACAAGTCTAGAGAGAAATAAATACTCCTCAGCAGTAAAAAGTAACTTTTCTGAGTTAAGTGAAAGTCAGTTAAGACTTGACTTTATAGCAACACCGCATATTGAAGAGACTTGTTTAACTAAAAGTTGTTTACAAATGTTTGGCTCTTTTTGCTAAAGCATTTTAGAATATTTATTGTCTTTTTTTCTCCAAGTTTCTTTTATGTTCCTAGTTTCAGCTCCAGCCTCTAGCCAGAGGTCATAGGCTTTGCCTATGAAACTTTCCTTTCTGTTAAGTGTGTGGTTTTCAGCAGTCAACTCCTCTTCTAATGGTAGGAAGCTCCCCTTCTGTCATTCAGAACATTTTATGTAAAACAATGTAATGCAGAAATCCTTGTGCATACTGTATAATTGAAGGAAGCTTTTTAGATTTATTTTTGTTTGTAATAAAATTCAGATTGTTATTCTAAACTCGTTTATAAAAATGGTTAATGATTTATATCAGCAAATGAGCTGTGAGGGGTTCTGCCCTGGCCTTATGTTTACCTTACACAAAATCAAATAAAAACTGAAAAGTGAGTATTCTTACAGTACTCAACACTGTTGTAACATAATAATGATTCTTGAGAGGCTAGGTGATTGGCCAGTTAACATATCTATCTAATCATTCAGAGTTTTTGTTAAGTGGGTGCTCTTCACAATTTCATTAAGTCATCATTTATATGAAGTACAACATGGCATATACATCACTGAGTCATTCTTCTCATCAGGAAACTGGTTTCCTGTAGTATATCTAAGTTATATTAAGCATTTCATTGCATTATCTACCTACTAGTCCCCCAACCAACACCTATGTGCACACCTACACATTGTTATAAACTCGATCTTCATTTCAGCAAATCGGCTCATTCATTCACTCAATTCTTTAACAAATATTTATTGAGCATGTATTATAAGTGAAGCCCATATGGCTAATGCCAAGTTACATGTTCTCTTTAGTCACATGGTAGTTAGATTGTCTTCCCATTTCACAGATGGAAAAATAGGCTCCTAAAGGTTAAGACTTGTCCCTGAGTCTGCTTTTCCCCGATCAGCTGTTTTAGGCAGAATGCAAGAGGACTCTGGCCACTATAAACCCGTGATGTGAAGAAGAGCATGGGAAAATTTTTAAATTGAATAGCAAATGGTCAGTGGGGGGGGGGNTTGTGACCACTCTACAGATCAAAACAAAACCACTTTTATCTATTTATTTTTAAGTTTATTGATTTACTTTGAGAGAGCCCCAGCAGGGGAGGGACAGAGAAAGGGAAGGAGAATCCCAAGCGGGTTCTGCACTCATAGTGCAGAACCCGGCACGGGGCTCAATCCCACAAACCGTGAGATCATAACCTGAGCCGAAACGAACAGCCAGACGCTTTCCAGACTGAGCCACCCAGGTGCCTCAAGCCAACACTTTTAAACCCAAGTCTGTGCTCTAAACCACTTTGCCATAATTTAAAACTTGCTGAGTGCTTCAGTTTTCACATGATTTATTCAATGTGGAGGGGTGTCCTTACTCTTCACTACCTTTAGCTGAAAGATGTGCTAAAAATAGAAATACAAATAATGATAGTGTGAGGCTTGGTCTAGAAAGACTTGTTCTCCGCTCTCAGGAAAGGCTTAATCCAGGCTTTTCCATTTTAGATTTGTTTTGTATTTTTGTTTTTACCTCTCTGTTCTTTGTTTTTTAATTATTATTAGATAATAATTTTTAATTATTTAATATTATTAGATATAATATTTATACACGAAACTGTACCCATTTAATGAGTGCAGTTTACTGAATTTTGACATGTGTGTACACTTGGGAGGCCATCCAACAAGCAAGATACTGAACATTTCCTTCCCGCCTCCCAAGAGTCTCCCATGCCCTTTGCAGCACTTCCCTGCCTCCACTCTAGGCCCCAGACCCTGATGTGCTTTCTAACAATATAAATTTGTTGGCATTCTATAGGTAGATGGATGAAATCATCCAATATGTATTCTTTTTAAGCTTTTTTTCTTCTCTTGAATAGTTGTTTTAATTCCTTTGACAGGAAATTTTAATTAAACCATTTTTAGTAATACTTGGAAACCTTTCAGCATCAGTCTTCAAGAAAAAAACATAGGTTTTAAGAGGCTATAGATGTGTGCATGTAGCCAGCTTGATTGTGCATCGTTATGTTCTGAAACATTTAAGATCGCTTTATTTTTATGTTTTTATGGAACCTTATTACTTTGCTTATAAAATTCCTTGCATTGTTTCTTCAAGTAAGCCTGTTTATCTCTGTCTTGGGTTTTAGCAGCGCAACACGAACATGGACAGAAGTACATTAGTAGGTTCATGGTAGTTTTCAGCAAATAATGGTGGGTCAGTGTCACTTTTAAAAAATCCTGCATTTCATTTTTCTTTAGATTGCAGCTGCTTTTTTGCTTGCTCAAAAACCTGGGAGACAGTATTCTGGGAACCGGTATTCTAACTAACAAAACAGTCTTCTGTGAAAAGTATTTGATAGGGATCTTTCCTACAGATGCTCTCCGTGGTCCTGCGTACTATAGTGGTGCCCATGGGAATCACTAAGATTACGTTGGTAGATCATATACTGCTTACTGACGGGACCTGTGTTTCTTTTCCATCAGTAATGAGTAAGTGCTCTGAGTTTCTCATTCCTACTGCCATGAGGTCCCACCAAAACTGAGTTTGTTGAAATGACGTGCCCTTGGATGTCAGTTTTTTCATCGAAGTCATTTCCCAGTCATGAAATGCAATTTTTTGGTCCTGTAATTTAATGGTTGGTGATATCTTATAGATGCCACATGACATCACAATAATTGCTTTGAATACACCAGGAATCTTCTGAAAAGCAAAATTCATTTGCAAAATGCAGTTGCTTCTCAGACTTATTATCTATTTCTCTTTGTAGAATGTCTTTAGTTAATAATGGAACGACTACATTAATCATTGGTAAATTTACTAAGTTCAAATTAGAGAATGAAGAAACCTAAAAACGGGTATAACTTTTTTGTGGTTGAAGAAAAAAATGCTGATATTCCCTCACAGACCTTTTTGACTTTTAATCCACTTCCTGCAAAGATACTTACCTAATAATCCATATGTCATGAGCACATTACTTGCAAAAATCAATACCACTTGTTTTTTTTGCATGTACCATGAGAACCTTTTAACAGATATCATTTCTTTAAGGATTCTAAACATGTCTTTATTCTCTAAACTGCATATGAAATTTATAATTTATATGCTCACAAACAATTTATTTCAGTACAGTAGAATTATTATATATTAGTGCATTGCTGGACAGTAGTCTTCAAAATTCATACTAAAACTCATATCTGACTACATAATTCTGTCTTCCCATTCATGATTCCACATCTTATGTATAGGAGACTTGAGGAATTTGTACAGATTTCCTAGACCTAGGCTAAATATTTCTTCCCTTTTCACTTTTTTTTTCCAGCCATATCAAAAAGTTCCCATCTTGGTGGTCCATATAGCCTATGATTCATAACATAAATTTGGCTGCTGCCCAGAATAATGACTTCCACAAGACAGCAGTTTTTTCTTTCTCACAGAAAAAAATCTAAAGTAATATGACAGTTTTGCTCATCTGCATCCTGGCTGAAGAGGAGAGGGAAAGGGCAAGAGCAGCAAAAGTGCAGGTCATTTATGGTCGCATCCATTTGCCAGAATTTAATCATACACGTTAACCCTACCCGCAGTGAGGCCTGAAATGTCTGTATGAATGGGCAGCCATGTACCTAACTGGAAGGAGGGATTCAGTTACAAAAGAAGGTTCAAAAAGATTTAGAAGACAGTGAGTAGCCTTCTGCACACTCTTGGAAAGGAAAATAGACCACTACTTCCTCCATTTTCTCTTCCTGCTTTCCATAATAAAAATGGAAATAGGAAAAGCTGGCCCCTCACAAGAATGGACATTAGTTGCAAGATCCAATCAATATGGTATATAATACTTAAAGATTTCCCTGAATTTACAGTTGATGTAGCTTAGAAAAATAAAACTTCAAAATGTGAAGTTAGAGCACTTTAGCTGGAATACTGATTGGAAATCAGACTTAAAGAATTCAGATATTCAGTAAGAACAATCCACCTTAGAGTAGAAACTTTGTATCTCAAATGAAAGAATTAATAGAAACTTTGGTAGAACAAATTATAATGAGAATACAAAATTAGCCATGTTATGAGCCATATTATGGAGATACCATGAAGAAACAAAGAAACTAACATTTACTAAGTGTATACTATGTTTTAGGCATTTTGTAAATGTCACTCTTGCTTTAGGAAAACTGATGAACAGAGATGTTTGAAAACTTGCCCAGGTAGTAAATGATGGACTGCAGTTCAAACCCAGGTCTTCTTAGTTTCAAGGCTCACAAAAATCTCATTTTAATTAGTTTAGAACTTGGAATACATTTTCTTATAGACTTAATAAAAGGGAGGAGTAGGTTCCTAAGCATATTTATAAAAGTCTGATCTTTAATGGAAATGAAATCATAATGCCATTAAATGGAATAATTCCAACAAAGACTATGAGAAAAAATAGAAAAGTGACATGGTATTTGTCTACAGGTATTGACATTGTAATTTTTTTTTTCTTTTTAAGGATTATTTACCTTTTTATTGTTTTCTGCATAGTAAAAGTTAAAACAAGGAGGACAAAGCCTTACACAAACCATGTTTCTTTGGCAGGAACACAGGGCCCTTTGCCATGGGCACAACCATTGGAGCCCTTGCATGATTCCTACTGGGGCAGGAACTTCCCTTCCCACTACTGGCCCCAACCTGGATCCCTGCAGGTAGGGGTGGACCCGAAGGGAGGGGATTCCTAAGGTTCTCCCATGGATGTGGTGAAGACGAAGCATAGTCTCAACGAGAGGAGTGTAAAATAAATAATAAATCAGGACCTTAGTGGCTTTAAAGTTGTTTTATTCTTATTCTTATTATTTTGTTATTAATGCATATTCTAGGGCCCCCAGCCTCTGAAATTCTGCTTCACAATGACAGGGTATCATTCAGGTATATAAACTTTTTTTATCCACTTCCTGAAGTGATTCTGTTAAACCAACAGATTTGAGAATTACTTATACCATAGAGTAGATAGAAGGGGTATTGCCATTGTAAACTTTCTAGATTTTAACCCATGTAGTGTTGTGACAGCTGAAGGGAGGAGTGTGATATTGTAATTTATAATAAATTCTATATTTGGTCTTCTTCCCTGTTCCTGGCACACATCACCTAAAACCTTGGAAATTTCTTAAGTGGTGAGAACCCTAAAGATATTTTGTTATGGTAATGAGGCACTTTTTGGGAAAGCCCCTAGGTGAGAATGGGAGCTAGTTGCGGGGGGGGGGGGGGGGGTCAACCACNACTACACAGTTAGAAGGTGAGAACTCTCAGCCCCACCCAACCAACCCTCACTTTCAGAGAAGGAAGAAAGGCTGGAGGTATGGAATTTAATCACCAAAAGCCAGTGATTTGATTGGTCATGCCTGTATAATGGAATCCCCATAAAAATTCCAAAAGAACAGGGTTCAGAGAGTTCCTTGGTTGGAAAACAGGTGGGGTGGGGGAGGGGGGAATGCACAAAGAAGTCATGGAAGCCCTACACCATTTCCAGATACCTCGCCCTGTGCTTCTCTTCCATCTGGCTGTTCTTGGATTATATCCTTTTATAACAGACTGGTGATCTAAGAAGTAAAATGTTTCTCTAAGTTCTGTGTGCTCCCCTGGTATCTGAATCAAATCCAGGGAAGAGATTGTTAGAACCTCTGATCTATTACAGCTAGTCAGTCAGAAGCACAGGTGACAACCTGGACTTGGAGCTGGTGCCTGAAATGGGAGTGGAGGGCAGTCTTAAAGGACTGAACCCTTAACCTGTGGAATCTCATACTATCTCTTGAGTAGATAGCATCACAATTGAGTTGAATTGTAGGATACCTGGCTGGTGTCATTGTTTGGTGTGAGGGGAAACACCCACACATTATAAGTGGACTCACAATCATAAATGAATCAGTGAAAGATAAAATGTGCCATATCCCTGAGATTCACAAGAAATAGCTGCCTGGAGGTAAGGATAAGATTAGGAAAGATGTAGAGATAGAGCTTCAAAAACTACAGAAGGGCAACTCAGAATGTCTTTAGGTAAATGGGGCAGGGGCGGGGGGGGGGGGNAAGTTTTGAATATATGAACTTTGTCTTTTCCGCCACTCCATTCTCTATAGAGGAAGCATAAAAGTAAAGGTGAAATCAGAAATTATTTTAGAGGTATACTGTTATACAAATATGTTTATCACAGCATTGAGTTTTTAAAAAGCAACCTAAGTTGGGGCGCCTGGGTGGCTTAGTCGGTTAAGCATCCGACTTTCGCTTAGGTCACGATCTCGCGGTTCGTGGGTTCGAGCNACCTAAGGGGCCCTGTGTGGCTCAGTCAGCTAAGCATCCGACTTTGACTCAGGTCATGATCTCACGGTTCGTGGGTTTGAGCCCCACGAAGGTCTCTGTGCCGACAGCTCGGAGCCTGGAGCCTGCGTTGGATTCTGTGTCTCTTGCTGTCTCTGCCCCTTCCCTGCTCATGCTCATGCTCTGTCTCTCTCTTTCTTTCAAAAATAAACATTAATTTTTTGTAATATTTGAAAAGCAACCTAAATAGCCATTAATCAGTGTTAAGTAAACTGTACTACATCTGTACCATGTGATACTATATGTCTGTTAAAAAGTATTGTGAAACTGAATAAAGGAAACCTCATGTAAAATGGAATTGGGAGGGGCATGTGACTGAGTCGGTGGAGCATGGGACTCTAGATCTTGGGGTTGTGAGTTCAAGCCCCACATTGGGTGTAGAGATTACTTAAATATAAAATATTTTTAAAATAAAATAAAATGGAGTTGGGAAGCCAGCAAAGGGAGTTCTTATGTCCTGCCACTCGTCATCAATTGCAGACCCCAAAAGGAAGAGACATACCTTGCATTCCCCTCACAACCCTGAACTCTCACTTTCTTCCAGTAGACTTTGGTTCAAAACAACCCCTCCCAACTTACTTCTTTTCTCTATGAAATATAATTCCTCTCCTTTAATCTGACTTGTTTATGGTTTGCCGTAGCTTACATGACCCAAATTGCAATTCCTCTACTATTCCCAAATCCATTTTGCTGGTAAAAGAAATGACTGTTGTAAGGTTGAGAGTATAATATAGTTTACAATTGTTATATAAATCTGCCCAAATTGAGTGCTTCAAAATATTAAAAGATTGGCACATGAAGTAGTATTTATAACAAAAATGTAACATTTTAAAAAATTCATCAGTGCAACTCATTATATAAATAATTTAAAGGAACTGTACAGTTCTATCAATAGATACCTAAAGGATATTTGATAATATTTACAAGTAGAAGGATTAAAAATGGGATTTCCCAAACTTGATAAAGATCACTTCTGTAAATCAACAGCATATTAAATTACCGTCATTTTAATTGAATCAGAAACATTGTAATAAAAATCTGAAACAAAGCAAAGATGCACTGTCATTTAAGTTTTAGCTCATGAAAAGACCCCAAAATAGAATAATTAGTATAATCACTAGAAAATAAGAAAAGATTACTTGCAGCATGTAAAATTATGTAGAAAGCCTACAAAACTCTAATTTGATAGATGGACTGTATCTGATATAGTTTTTCTCTAAATAACAAGCAGAAGTAGAAATGAGATTTTCCGTTACACCTACTGACAGTGGCAATACTATAAAATACCAATAAAAACAGTTAAAGGAAATAGAAAGGGCTGATGAACACTATAGCCTCAATAATATAAAACAAGACACGAACTTAGCATTTTTCCTAAATGAGAAAACAATATCATAAGGGCACCTGGGTGGCTCAGTCAGTTGAGCTTCGGACTCTTGATTTCAGCTCAGGTCATGATCCCAGGATTGTGATGGGATCAAGCCTCAAGTCAGGCTCTGTGCTCAGCATGGAGCCTGCTTGAGATTCTCTCTCACCCTCTGCCCCTCTACCCCATAAGTGCACTCCATCTCTAAAATTAATTTTTTAAAAAATTGTTACATAGCCAAATGTACATATAGGTTATTTAATGTAATTTTAGTCAGAAATCCAGTGGAGTTGGGAGTAGGTTTGGTTTGAACTGGACAAAGTGAATTTAAAGTTCTTAGGAAATAAATGCTTAGTAGTTCAGATATAATTTTTATGCAGATTGCACATACTTAGGTGTATGATTTGATAAGTTTTGCAAGATGAATGCATCTGTGAAACCACCACAGTCAAGGTACTGAGAGTCTCCCCAACTCCAGAAGTTTCTTTGTACCCCATGGTTATCTCATTCCTCCACCCACTTTCCCAGGCAACCATTAATCTGCTTTCTATGACTGTAATTACTTGGTATTTTCTAGAATTTGGCTGGCTTTTCACTCAGCATAATGACTTTGATATTCACCTAAGTTGCTGCATATATGAATGTTTTGTTCATTTATTATTTTTCAGCAGGGTTCCATTGTACAGATGCAGCAAATTTTGTTGATGCGCTCAACTACTGATGGATAATTTTCGGTTTCCACATTTTGACTCTTAACAAATAAAGCATCTATGAACATTTGTGTACAAGTCTTCATGTAGACATGTGTTTTCATTTCTTTGGGGTAAATACCTAGAAATGTAACAGCTGAGTTTTATGGTAGGTATATGTTTTAACGTGTTAAGAAACTGCCAAACTTCTGCAAAGTAGCTGTCCAATTTCATGTTTCCACCACAGTACTAGCGCAGTGTTAAGAGTTCCAGTTGCTCTGCGTCCTTATCAACATTTGGTATGATCAGTCTTTTTAATTTTATCGATTCTAATAGGTGTCTAGTGGTTTCCTCCTGCAGTTTTAATTTGAATATTTCCCTGATGACTAATCTTGGCATGTGCCTAATGGGCTTTCCTATAGTTTATTTTGCATAATGCTGGTTAAAATCCTTTATCCATTTTTTAATTGGGTTGTTCTCGTCTTAATATTGAGTTGTAAGACTTCTGTATACTCTTGTTACAGTTTTTTTGTCTGATATTTGTGCTGTGAATATTTTCTCCTCGCCCATGGTTTGCCTTTTTCATTTCCTTAATCATAATTGTCAAAGAGAAAGGCTTTTAGTGTTTATTATATATTAGAATAGTGTTAATAATATATTAGTTGCAAGTGTACAGTATAATCAACAATTCTATACATTTCTCAGTGCTCATCAAGATAAGTGTACTCCTCATCCCCTTTATCTATTTCACTCATCCTCTCATCTGTCTCCCTTTTGGCAACCAGTTTATTCTCTGCATTTAAAGAGCCTGTTTATTTGTCTCTCTCTTTTTTTTATTTGTTAATTTGTTTTGTTTCTTAAATTCCGTATATGAGTAAAATCATATGGTATTTGTCTTTCTATGACTTATTTCACTTAGCATTATACACTCTAGGTCCATCCATGTTGTTGCAACTGGCAAGTCTTCATTCTTTTTTTTTTTGGCTAGGTAATATTCCGTGTGTGTGTGTGTGTGAGAGAGAGAGAGAGAGTGTGTGAGAGAGAGAGAGAGAGAGATAGGTGAATGGATAAAGATGATCATCTTTGGGGCGCCTGGGTGGCTTAGTCAGTTAAGCATCCGACTTTCGCTTAGGTCATGATCTCGCGGTTCGTGGGCTCGAGCCCCGTGTCGGGCTCTGTGCTGACTGTCAGCTCAGAGCCTGGAGCCTGTTTCAGCCTGTGACTCCCTCTCTCTCTGACCCTCCCCTGCTCAAGCTGTCTCTCTCTCTCTCTCCTAGAAATAAATAAAACATTAAAAAAAAAAAAGATCATCTTTATCCATTTACCTATCAGTAGACACTTAGGTTGCTCCCATATCTTGGTTATTATAAATAATGCTACAATAAACATGTGTGCACATATCTCTTTGAATTTATGTTTTCATTTTCTCTGGGTAAGTACCCAGTAGCAGAATTACTGAATCATAGGATAATTCTATTTTTCATTTTTTGAGAAACCTCTATACTGTTTTCCACAGTAGCTGTATCAGCTCGCATCCTTGCCAACACTTATTATTTCTTGTGTTTTTATTTTAGCCATTCTGACAGGTGTAAAGTGATATCTCACTGTAGTTTTAATTTACATTTCTCTGATCATTAGTCATGTTGAGCATCTTTTCATGTGTTTGTTGGCCATCTGTATGTCTTCTTTGGAAAAAATATCTGTTCGGGTCCTCTGCCAATTTTTAATTTGATTATTTAAGGGGTTTTTTGGTGTTGTATAAGTTATTTATATGTTGGATACTAACCCCTTATCAGATGTATTATATGCTAATATCTCCCATTCAGTAGGTTGCTGTTTTATTTTGTTGATAGTTTCTTTCACTTTGCAGAAGCTTTCTATTTTGGTGTAGTTCTAGTAGTTTAATTTTGCTTTTGTTTCCCTTGCCAGAGGAGACCTATGTAGAGAAATGTTTCTAAAGCTGATGTCAAAGAAATTACTACTTGTTTTCTTTTAAGAATTTTATAGTTTCAGATCTCACATTTAGGTCTTTAATCCATTTCAAGTTTATTTTTACATATGGTGTAAGAAAGTGGTCCAGTTTCTTTTCTTTTCTTTTTTTTTTTTGTATGTAGATGTCCAGTTTTCCCAGCACCATTTGTTGAAGAGACTTTTTTTCATTTTTCCCATTGTATATCTTGTCTTCTTTGTCATAGATTAATTAACCATAAAAGGATGGGTCTATTTCTGGGCTTTGTATTCTGTTCCATTGACCTATGTGTCTCTTTCCATGTTTTGATCACTACACCTTTATAGTATATCTTAAAAATTGGGGACTGTAGTACCTCCAGCTTTGTTCTTCGTTTTGAAGATTGTTCTGGCTGTTCGATGTCTTAATTTTGATGAAGTTTATTAATTTTTTTATTTTATGTTTCATACTCTGTGTTCTGAAAAATCTAAAAGGGAGTGCCTGGGTGGCTCAGTCAGTTAAACATCTGACTCTTGATCTCAACTCAGGTTTTGATCTCAGGGTCATAAGCTCAAGCCCCACATTAGGTTCCACACTGAACATAAAGCCTACTTAAATAAAGTAAAATAAAGTATCTTTAAAAAAAAAAGATTTTTCTTCCTGTATTGCTTTAGATGTTTCCCAGTTTTAGCTTTTACATTAGGTCTGTGATCCATTTTGACTATTGTGTAATAAGAATCAATGTTCGCTTTTTTCCTATACAGCTATCCAGTTGTATTTCAGCCTTGTTCTTTGAAAAGATTTTTCTTCCCCCATTGAATCACCTTAAGTAAGCACCTTTGTTGAAATCAACTGACCATATATAAGTGACTCTATTGGTGGTCACTATTCCTTTCCATTGATTTATATCAAATTGTAGCCTTATACTTATAGCAAGTCTTAAAATCATCAAGGTTAGTCCTTTAACTTTGTTCTTTATTAAAATTAAGGCTTTAGGAATTTTCATATAAATTATAGTATCAACTAATTAGTTACTACCAAAAAAAAAAAATTAGCTTATTGGACTTCTGATTGAGATTGCCTTGAATATATAGACCAAGTTTGGGAGAGTTGACATCCTAACAACATTGAATTTTCCAATCTCTGAACATGGTGATTTTCTCTATTTATTTAGACCTAGGCCTTTTCTAATTTGTCTAGGCAGTGTTTTATAGTTTTTAGTGTAGGGATCTTGGACATGTAGTCTGATAGCTTTTATGAAAAGTAAAGTCATATTCTTGGATAGAACATTCCCATTTTGAGAAATATACAGGATTAAGAATACCTGTATATAAGATTATAAATACCAGGAATTTACTTGAAATACAATATAATGACCAAATATATTTAATTAAAAAAAAACTTTAAACCTCAAAAATGCCTATTAATAGGGAAAATATTAAGTTATGGTAAATTATGTAGTTTTTTTAAAAAAGACTGTGTTAAGTATATATGTCCATGACCTATTGCTGCATGAAAATAAGACATTAAAAAAACAGATATATGATGCTGTTTTGGTCACACACACACACACAAAAATTAAAGCGAAACAAAAAGCCTGCATATATAATGCGACATGCATACAAATACTGAAAACAGTAGGGAAGAATACTCTTAACAAGTAGTGATCCCAGAAAAGGTAGATGACAGTGGACAGATTATTACCTTTTTCATGTAATTGTGAGTTGTTTCAACATGTTTAATGAGAATATATAACTTTGTAATTTAAAGATCTAAGCAAGTTTGATGAAGGAGGAGACAGAAGGGACAGAACAGTGAGAGGTCATCCGTTAAAAGGTGCAGTGGTCTGGGGCGCCTGGGTGGCTTAGTCGGTTAAGCGTCCGACTTTCGCTTAGGTCATGATCTCGCGGTTCGTGGGTTNCAGATCTGTATTTTTTTAATGTTTATTTATTTATTTTGAGAGACAGAGAATCCCAATCCAGGCTCTGCATTGTCAGCACAGAGCCTGACGTGGGGCTTAAACTCATAAACTGTGAGATCATGACTTGAGCCAAAATTAAGAGTTGGACACAACCAACTGGGCCACCCAGGCACCCTTGTATTTCTGTATTTTCTAAAAGATTCTGCAGCAAAAATATGAATTTCTTGGTTTACAAAAAAGTGATTTACATTTGTTAAATGTTTCAAATTATAATACCTCATTTAAAAATTTTTAATATTAAGGTTAATCCAATCTTTTTTAATGTTTATTTTTGAGAGAAAGAGAGCGAGTAGGGGAGGTACAGAGAAAATGGGGAACAGATGATCTGAAGTGAGCTCCTTGCTTCGGCAGAGAACAGCAGAGAACACAATTCAGGGTTCAAAATCCTAAACCGTGAGATCATGGCCTGAGCCGAGGCAGAAGCTCAACTGGCTGAGCCATCCAGGTGCCCCTATAACACTTTTTTTCCCCAAAGTTTATTGATTTTGAGAGAGAGCACAGGTGAGCCCAGGAGTGACAGAAAAGGACAGAGAGAATCCCCAAGCAGGGTCTGTGCTGTTAGCACAGAGCCCAATGCAAGGCTGGTTCCTACAAACTATAAGACCATGGCCTCAGCTGATATCAGGAGTTGGATGTTTAACTGACTGAGCCACCCAGGCGCCCCTTAAATTTAATACTTTTAAAAGTAGTTGTATCACATGAATAAGGCTTCATAGTGTTCATAAGCATATATAGAATATATAAGGTAACCAACCTGATGAAGGCCTCCAAAGCATTATTTTTAGATAATCAAGAATATTCTTCTCTTTTTTAATCTTCTCTGATTACCACAGTTTATAAATAGTGATAAAAAGTCTAATAGATGAAGAGGGAAGGAAGGAAAATATAAAAAGTATAGTGAATTGGTCTATAGCCATCTAGAAGAGAACAAATTACAACTGGCAGTTTCTCAGAGTACTTCTGCAGCCGCATATATAATGAATCATAAATCTCTCTGCACCCCAATAAGGTTTTGATCTGAAGCACATGAGGAAGGCTTCAGGATGTTGTGTTGTCTCCTGTGGGAGAAAGAAATGAAGGTGAACTCATAAATCAATGAGGAATAAATCCCAATTGCTACATGCCACTGAGATACTCAGCTTTATAGAGTTGTGAGCAGACTCCATCAACAGAATACACGTGTAGACAAAAAATCTGCATAGATAAAGCAAAGAGTCTGTGATCAGACTCTGAAACCAGGAACCGAAGGAGCTTATTCCTTTTCATGAACACATTATCTGTACTAGCAATGAAATGGCCTTTAACTTTGCTTACTCTTCCTTTAAGTGGTAAAGGGGGAGTTTCCTGCTGTTCTTCAGGCCCTGCCAATGGATGACACTTGTCAACCACTTGGAGACATGACCAAAAAACAGAGAAAATACTGTAGAGAGATACCTTAGTTTTATTCTTGCACTTAGGAAGCATGAGATGAGTCTACTTTTTCCAGTACAAGCCATGCCAACTATCACGGTTAGAACTACATGCTACGAACATAAGTGACTATCTTAAAAGCACCAGAATGCACGTACCCTTTGTGTAGGTTGGTAAATCAAAAAATACAGGAAATCTGCTTTTATAGTTTTATTGCCTAAACCAGCTAGTACCTGAGCCAGTTTTGCTGCCCAAAATGTTTAAACATTGCTATAATTGTTCCTTAAAACTGTTTAGGATCTGAACAACCTGCCATTTCCCTTAAATAACAGTCTGTCACAGTGACAATGTGTAGGTGGTTGGTCCGCAGTGCAAAAGTAGTCTGTTTCAGCAGACCGTTCCATGTATGAGCAAGAGGCAAGTTCATTAAAATGAAAGAAAAAAATTTACCCCTACTCAGACACAGTGCTTTGGTTATTTGGGAGGAAATGTCTTATTTTACACTTAAAAATAGTCAAGTGAAGCTTATAATAGTATCAAATATTTGTTATTTAAAGGTTTCTTTACTGCCTGTCTTCCAAATTCTCTTATTCTGACTGTTAGGAATGGGATGTTTTATTATCCATTAAAATGTGACATTTCATCTCCTAAGACTGCCCCCTGCAAACTGATTTCAAGAAAGTGGACATACTTCTTAACTTTTCTTTGGTGAATAGCTGTCTTGCTTTTTTAGTGACTTTTTTTTTAATATATAAAAAAAGAAGGAAAAGAAAAGAACCTTAGTAGTGAGAACAAGGTCATACTATTCACTGACATGACAATCTCTAGTTTTTATTATTTGTAATTCCAAGGTAGGTATCCCATCTATAGATGTAGTGGTAACAAGTACATTTCTGCTTTCTCCTATATCGGCATTCATCAGATTGTTTCTGGATGCTGGGTAGGAAGTGCAGTCATCAGATGTGCTTCACTTTGGAGCCTGAAAACGAGTGGGTTATAGCTGACTGTGTGAAGGAATAGCAATTCCCTGGAGGAAAAACATCTGGGAGGCAAACCATTTCTGGCCCTGGTTTCTGTACACAGGATGGCCTAGACTCTTGGTATTGTTAATGTTACCTTCCCCATTCTCCACTAGGGCAGATTCCTTTCTTCTATTACATGTATTTCAGGTGTTGATGATAAGGAAGAATGAATCAAAGTGTTAGCAGGGAAATCGAATTGAATGTGTATTTGTAGATTCCTCATTTCAGGAAAGATTCTAAGTCCTTTCATTTACAGTAACAACAACGTTAACATAAATTCTTCATGGTCCTTTTAAAAATGTTACCTTGATTTAGGAGTCAGTAAATGTGCTGTGAACAGGTGTAAAAGTCAGGCTCCCCACTGAAAATCTCTTAAGACTGTCGAGAGAGTCCTGGATTTGGTCCAAATCACTGCTGCTCTGCACAGGGATGCGCTGGCAAGACCAGCATAATAGAGTCTCTCTCCGATAAAATGGCAGGATGGCGTTCCTAGATACAACATATGACCCATTGTAAGTCTTGCTGCATTAAACCTGAGGGACTCCAAGAAAAACAGCTGCCTCCAAACGTAAGTGGAAATTGAACTTAATACTCTAATCACCATAAATTGTAGTGATTATTTGTGTAAAAGCATAAGTGTACGTTATGACTAAATGAGTCATTTACAGAATATCCTTTCGGTTATTAACTTGGCATAAATACTAATCCCTGAAGATTAAGTTGAACAGTAATCACTTTGAGCATTCAAGGACCTTTTGTAATCCCGAGTTTCTTATTTACATATGATAATTTCCCTGGTGGTACCCTAGAAGGGCCGATCATTGCTATGTAAGCAATAATGGATGACAAGGCAAGCTGGAATGAGGCATGAGTTTTCCACTCTTCTCCCGATCCCTCCCCTTCCTTCATTCCCAATTTGAGCTTAACTAAAACTCCTCAGAACTTGGCTCTGCTTAACTAGAGGGCCAAACCAGCCCTGAAATGCTGACGCCTCCTCCACTTCTGCCTGCTGGGCCAGCTCATTAGGGGTCTTGATTGTATAGCACGTCCATGGTGGCCTGACCACAGGCTGGAGGGAAAAGGAGGCATGAGCTTCAAGAGCAAAGACGCAGGATACACCTCAGCAAGTAAATTAACAATTTGCCTGCCTTCTTAAATGCATTTTAAAGAAGGATTTTAAGGTAATATGTGCACCTAGTTTTAAAATCAAATTTATCTTCCAGCAAAATGAGCAACTTCTGCCCCACCTCTCACTCTCAGTCCATTTCTTCTATTTACCCTCTTAAAACCCACTTTCAGCTGAGTAGATTTGAAGATATAATTGGCTTTATTCAGCAATTCATGAATTGAGCACCATCACATCTAACAAGTAGAAAGCAACTCTGAGATGATGTACAAAATCTAAGGCTTTTATACCAGAAGGGCAGAAGGGGATATGGACAAGGAAGCCATTTAAAAAAAAAAAAAGTTACTTCAGTCAAGGTCACTTTCCTTTGGGGGAAGAGCAGGAGTCTATCATGCAGATTAACTCCTTAGTGTAGATCAGAAATTTCTGACAGATTGGTTCCAAATTCCACTCCTGGGAGAGGCTGGAACTGCATTAGGTTAGGTATTAACTCATTATGCTGAAATGGGCTTAGCACAGGTGACTCCGTTTGGGGCCTGTTTCCTTTTTAACAACCCCATGCTTGTAAATAATATGTTTATACTGCTATTATGAATTCTGCATACCAAAATTTCAACTTCATATTATGGCGGTAGAGGATTAAGCCAATTTATGCATACCTCTCCCAATTCCCCTACCCATTCATCCCAATATAGTTAGATCAAATCAGTCAGTATTGCATTATGACTATGTAACTAGTGTTCACAACTCAGCCATGTCAGGTCTGACTATAATTATATTCCCTTTCTCTTAAAACCCTTTGTTTCTCCTAGTACTTTTTTTTTCTTGTTGATAGATGATCACCTTTTTTTTTTTTTTTTTGTAGTTTTATGGTTTTATTAACTCAAATATGACATGCACATAAGCTGTCTATCCATTTTCTTCGCTGCACAGCCTGGCATAGGGATTGGTGACACCAATGGCCAGCTGGGCTGCCCCTTCTACAATGGCCTTGCAGTTCTTGAGAGAAACATTGTGAGCAATCTAATCTGCACAGTGAGATTTGTTGCACATCAGCAGCAACAAATTCAAGCTCCTTGACATTATGGACTAGTGTAAGAAGTAGGGGAAACGATTCATTTTCAGAAATACCAAATAAAAGCGGTGCTAATTAACAGTAGATTTACAACCTACTGGAAGTATGTATGAACCCCCACCCACAATGGAGTCCCAAACACTTAAGACACTTCACTTCCTGGTTCTTTTTCCCCTCTCTGTTTTGTGGGCTAATTTTTCATGGGCTTTGCAATAAGCATGCACCAAAGAACAAAGGGAGGAGAGACTGAAAGTCTCTGCATCACCTCAGGGAATGT
The DNA here is from genome assembly GCF_008692635.1 of Crocuta crocuta. Lineage (NCBI taxonomy): Eukaryota > Metazoa > Chordata > Mammalia > Carnivora > Hyaenidae > Crocuta > Crocuta crocuta. The sequence continues at coordinate 906,553 of NW_027551567.1, forward strand.
ACATTTGCTCCAATCAGACTACTTTTTGCCTTACATGGGCATAGATGACATCAGAGTAAGACTGTAACCTCTGTAGTGCGTAGCCAGTGAGGAACCAGGGCAGGGACTCACACTAGGAGATAAATTGCTGTAACTGGCTCAAGTGTACCTGTTTGTCAGACACTGGCTCTTGCAAGAATGTTGATAAAGCCTCACTTCACTGTGCTCCGACACTCTGCATCCCTCCTTTGATTGGGTTGATGGACTTCTTTCTTCTTTTATATATATAATTTATTGTCAAATTGGCTTCCATAGAACATCCAGTCCTCATCCCAATAAGTGCCCTCCTCCATGCCCATCACCTACTTTCCCCTCTCCCCCACCCACCATCAACCCTCAGTTTGTTCTCAGTCTTTAANTATGTGGTGTCTGTCTTTCTCTGCCTGACTTAAATTTCACTTAGCATAATACCCTCCAGATCCATTCACATTGCTACAAATGGCCAGATTTCATTCTTTCTCATTGCCATGTAGTATTCCATTGTATAGATAAACTACATCTTCTTGATCCATTCGTCAGTTGATGAATCAGGCTTTTTCCATGATTTGGCTATTGTTGAAAGTGCTGCCATGAACATTGGGGTACATGTGCCCCTATGCATCAGCACTCCTGTATCCCTTGGGCAAGTTCCTAGGAGCGTTATTGCTGGGTCATAGGGGAGTTCTGTTGTTAATTTTTTGAGGAACCTCCACAGTTTTCCAGAGGGGCTGCACCAGTTTACATTCCCACCAACAGTGTAGGTGGATGCCAATTTCCCCACATCCTCGCCAGCATCTAGAGTCTCCTGATTTGTTCATTTTATACACTCTGACCATAGTGAGGTGGTATCTCAGTGTGGTTTTGATTTGTATTTTCCTGATGATGAGGGACGTTGAGCATTATTTCATGTGTCTTTTGGCCATCTGGATGTCTTCTTTGGAAAGGTGTCTATTCATGTCTTCTGCCCATTTCTTCACTGGATTATTTGTTTTTCAGGTATGGAGCTTGGTGAGTTCCTTATAGATTTTGGATACTAGCCCTTTATCTGATATGTCATTTGCAACTATCTTTTCCCATTCCATCAGTTGCCTATTAGTTTTGTTGATTGTTTCCTTTACAGTGCAGAAGGTATTTATCTTGGTGAGGTCCCAATAGTTCATTTTTGCTTTTGATTCCCTTGCCTTTAGAGATGTGTTGAGTAAGAAATTGCTGCCGCTGAGGTCAAAGAGGTTGTTTCCTGCTTTCTCCTCTAGGGTTTTGATGGTTTCCTGTCTCACATTCAGGTCCTTCATCCATTTTGGGTCTATTTTTGTGTATGGTGTAAGAAAGTGGTCTAGTTTCATTCTTCTGCATGTTGCTGTCCAGTTGTCCCAGCACCATCTGTTAAAGAGGTTGTCTTTTTTCCATTGGCTACTCTTTCCTGCTTTGTCAAAGATTAGTTGGCCATAGATTTGTGGGCCCAATTCTGGGCTCTAGATTTATCACCTTTTAAAAATACATGCTCCAACAGATTTATCACCCATACCTATTAATAATTTTTCATATTCTCAAACACAGTTGCAGATCGATTTCCTCTCTGGAGCCATCATTCTGTAGACACCCAGTACAATTCCCTGAGCTTCCGTACGAACTTGGTGCTGTCCAGGCCAGTGCTGATCTGTCATCCTGTGGCTTCCCTTTGCTGCTTTCTTGGGTTGGATCCCTGTTTCCTGGTCTCCATGTCTTTCTTTTTTGTGGTTTATATCCTTGTTTTGCTAAAGTATGCCATCCAGCAACTTCTTCAGAAGAAACACAAGTGAGGTTAACTTTCAGATTCCTGAATACGTCTGACTGTGTCTTTATTCCTGTTTAGCTGCCCAGTGGCCTCTACATTTCTCCCCATGATTCTGTAGTATGTTTGTTCATCCTCTGAAGGCTGAGCACCTCCAGGTCAGAAGACCCTAAAATGGCCTGCTTGTTCAACTGTTTTCTGCAACATTTTATGCTGGGGGAACTGATCTCTTAGTTTCATACTTCTTTTTTCTTTTTAATTGCTATATGCTTACACCTTTTCCATCCAGGGAGATAGATTAATTAGGTTGAGGGGAAGGAGAAGTCAAAAACTCAACTGCCTGAAATTGACTCTCCTTGGCCCAGGAGAGTCTGGGAGTTTTCCAAGACAAAGAATGTAGGGTAGTATTCTCTTGGGCTGCCATCTGCCCAACCGTTGGTACTGCACCTCACTGTAAGCTACAGGTTGCATGTGGGCAAGGGTCACATGCTCTAACACCTGGCCCTAAAGAATAAGGATTGGTCAGTCTCAGAGGGATGAACTGTCCGTGAGAAAATCAATACCTTTTTTTCCTAAAAAGGAGCCAAAGCAATTTCATATTCTTCTCACAAAGGAGAGGAAAGCGGCATCTAGGGTGATACTCAAATTAAGGGGAAATGGAAGAAAATAAAAGATTTACATTGAATAAACAAAAAAAAAAGATTTATGTAAAAAAGACTTCCATGAATCATTCTCTTTGCCATCCCTCTCCCTTGCCTCTGTGGAGGCTGGAAACAAGAGATTTGCATTTTGAGCTGCTGTTACAGGTTGGGGTGGCTGAGTCATCTACCTGTGGCCAGTAGGCAGAAGACTACTGGGGACCTCCTGAAAAAGTCTTTCTCCAGACAAGCCTAGAAGGATCCAGATTTTTGCTCCCATCTGCCCTTCCTGCTTAGGACACTGTGAGGATCTAATACATACATGGAACCATCATGGGATGTTGGTGACAAAAGGCCCACGTGTAAGGGCGATGGAGCAGAGGATGGGAATGACCTTGATGAGCTGCCCCACCAGCCCTGATATCACACTCTCCAGCTTTTGTTAATTAGTAGTAAGTGTCCCTACATTTAGCCACAGCAACTTGGATTTCCAGCCTCTCGCAGCAGATAGCATGCCTAACTGATATCACCAGTCAGGGAGAGCCTCTTTCTACTACTGCATCTCTGCCACGATCCTCCATGTGACTTGGCTCAGTCCTGTCCACACACTGGGATGTGGGCGGGCCACTCAGGGACTCAACATGAGGTTTCCCTTTACTGCTCATCTCCCTCTAAGCTTATACCCTGATAGGATAACAGCTTCCCTTTAGGACTGGAGTCCTGCCTTGATCTCACCTATTGTAGGTCCTAATTCCATCAACACTACCATCAACTGTGTTAGCAGCTGATCCAACTCAAGTTGTCCAATTCCTTGCCTATCTGACATCCAAATAGGGTCTGTTGCCAAGTGTTCCATCCTGTAGCCCATGATACCCTGCTAGAACTTTCCAAGGTCACCCGCTCACCTGAATGGCCAGTTACCTTCTACTGGGCACCTTCCTCTCTGGGCACCAAGCTTCACCTGCCTGGCTGAACCACCTTCCTGACCTTCAGTGGGGTTTGCTGATCCTTCCTTTCTCCATCCTTGCCCAACCCCAAGGAGGTGTCTGGCTCCATGTCTTGTCCCTTGAGTAACACATGTGCCAAGCAGATGATATCTAGGTCATCTACATCCTCTACATGGTTGCTAGTCTGGATTTTAATCCTTTATTCTATTATTCATTCTATTGCATTTATGAACTGCTTCTACTTCTTGAGGCAAGCAGGGCATAAATGCTCACCAAACTAAAGGTTAATCAGAAAGTTGATAGAGTCAAAAGTAACAATGGTTCAGTCATGTTGATTTTGCTCAGCTAAAGAATAAAGCAAAGAAGTATTTTCCGTTTTTAAGTTTTCCTCAGACTGTCTTAGATTTTAGATTTTTCTTATTGATTAAGTCTTTAATATGAAAATTAAGTTGAAGCTATGCTGTTGGGAATGTTATTTCTTTTTTCTTTCTGTAGGGGATGAGTCTGTCAATCTCAGTATTCAAAAGAATGTTTTTTTATCAGTTTGCTAAATGGGAAGTTACCATGACAACCTGACCAAGGTCCCTAAGGCTGTTGTGGCTTTAGAAAGATGTGTTTGTTTTGCAGTGGGGTGTATTGCTGGAGTTCACTACCCAAGCAGGTGCCTGCAGCCTGTCCCCACTCTGCACGTAAAGCAGAAAGGAGCAGGCGGAGCTGTGCATACGGGAGGGCCCAGCTGCTGTAGCGCGCACAGCAACTCCTGTTCTGTTTCCCCTTCCTCAGAAGGTATTTGTTGCCGCTCCAAATTCCAGCCACTATTCTGAGTGTATTGGAAGTAATAACCTGTCCAGTGTTCACAAAACCTCCAAGGTAGGTACCATTATTATCCCCAGTTTACAAACGAGGGTACAAAAGCATGGGGAGGTGAAATAATTTGCTTGAGGTTCCGTAGCCAGAGCATGGCAGAAGTGGGACTCAGGATAAGCAGCTTGGGCTCTTAACATTATGCTAAAGTCTGAACATCACTCAGAGATATAATAGATGAATGTTTTCAGGAAAGGTATAAGGTCCTGAATAACACTGAAGTGAATATAATTTATTTTTATTTTGAGGGAGGGAGAGAGAGACAGAGAGAGAATGAGTGGGGGAAGGGCAGAGAGAGAAGGGGATTGAGGATCCTAAGAGGCCCCTGTGCTGACAGCAGAGACCCCATGTGGGGCTCAAACTCATGAACCATGAGATCATGACCTGATCTGAAGTCAGATGCTCAACCTGGAGAGAGAAATCTTAAGCAGGCTCCATGCGCAGTGCAGAGCCATGAGATCATGACCTGAGCCGAAATCAAGTCAGATACTTAACCAAGGGAGCCACCCAGGTGCCCCCGTGAATATTTTTTAAAAATTCAATTCTCAGGAGTAAAAACTTGACCAATACTTGCAAAATGAGGGTTAAATGTACACTAGAAAAATATCTTTATTTAAAAATAAGTTATTTATGAATTGCTAGTGTTCAGATTAGAGAGCTAGAAGTGTGAAAAAGGAAGGAAAATATCCTACTGAAAAATATGTCAGCATTTTCCATTCTGTGCTCTGTATGAACAAAAGCAATGGTGAGAGATTTGTTCACCATTGAGAAGTCTGTGGAACTATGATTAATCTCATATAAGAATGGAGATATTCTGAAAAAAGGAAAGAGGCAAGCATTTCAACAGGAACAGTATCTGTGGGGAGGGTGGGAATGGAGATCTTCAGAGAAAAAAAGGAATGATGTTAACCGAAAATTCAAAGGAGACCTCGAGGGGAGCCACCTTGAGTGCCGACTCCTTTCTCGTGAAAGAATTCATCTACCCCAGTGTATGGTGCAAGGCACCAGGACAAATGAGTTTCTGCCTTAAGGCATCCATAAGTTAATGGAAAAAACCAAAGGGATAAAATAGTCAGTGGCCACCCATTGTGATACGTACCAGCATAGAATTAGGTCAGAGAACTGGAGGGAGTTCCAAAGGGGGGCCCTATATATGGGAGCCTGGGGCCAGGACCATATCTGGAAGGAAGTGATGCCTTAGCTAAATATTGAAGGTTGAAGAGAAGTTGGCCAGGCAAAGCTTACAGGGAAATGTTTCAGAATAGTAACACAGTGTACTCACAGCCTCAAGTGAGTTTTTTTTTTTTTAAACATTTATGTATTTTTGAAAGACAGAGGCAGAGCACGAGCAGGGGAGGGGTAGAGAGAGGGAGACACAGAATCCGAAACAGGCTCCAGGCTCTGAGCTGTCAGCACAGTGCAGGGCTCAAACCCATGAACTGTGAGATCATGACCTGAGCTGAAGTCGGACGCCTAATCAACTGAGCCATCCAGGCGCCCCTTAGACCAAGGTACCTCTTGAACTCCTGAGGTTCAAGACTGAGGGCCCTTCCTTATGGCTGTAGCACAGGCTATGAGGTGAGCAGGATGAGGTGGGCCAGGGGAACTGAGAAAGGTCATGGTCATGGTGACAGGTATGTCCCTGGAGAGATATGAACCAATGGCAGCCCCAGGGAGCCTTAGTACAAGTCACTTTGTGCATTGCATTCTTCCTGCATCCCTGCTCCCTTTGCGTTCCCCTGCAGAAATCAAAAGTGATAACATGTAGACTATTGTGACTGTCCCTGGCTCAGAACTCTTCAGTAGATTTCCCATGGTATTTATGATAAGATCTGAGACACTTATAGGCCTACAAATCCTTACCTCATCTGGCCATTGTCTTCCCCTTCAGCTCCACCCACACCTACTTCTTGCCAGTGGCATGTTCTCAACAACCTGCTCCCAGCTAACGCTTGCTCAGCTGGGACCTTTAGGTCTCAGCTTAAACTGTGCTTCCTCAGAATCCTTCCTTGACCCCAATCTAAAATAGGCTCCTTTGTTATGCTTTTTGGAGGTTTTTTTGAGGTGAAGTTCACATAATAGAAAATAAACAATTTAAAGTATACAATACAGTGGCATTTACTACATTCACAATGTTGTGCAACCACCACTCTTTCTAGTTTCAAAACATTTTCATCATCCCAGAAGAAAACCCTGTACCCATTATCAGTCATTCCCTTTTCTTCCCGACTCCTGGCTGCAAGCAGCCATCAGTCTGTTTTCTGTTTTTTCTGTCTGGATGGATTTACCTTCTGGATATTTCATATAAAAAGAATTGTATGGTATGTAATATTTTGTGCTTTGCTTCTGTTCAGCTCCTTTACATGATTAAGTAAATTTCCATTGCATAGATACTACCGTGTTTTCTTTCTCCATTCCTCCACTGATGGACATTTGGGGTGTTTCCATCTTTCGGCTATTGTGAATAATGCTTCTACAAACACTTGTGTACAGGTTTTCAAGTACCTGTTTTCAATTCCTTTGGGTATATACCTAGGAGTGGAATTGCTGGTCATATGACAAGTTTATGCTTAACTTTTTGAGGAAATGGTAAACTGTTTCCCTCCGTGGCTGTATGCCTTTTTTTTTTTTTTAAATGATCCTATTCATCTCCCAGTCTCCTTTTCTTACCTACCTTACAAACTCTGTAAATGTCCTGACCATATCTATTTGTTTACTGTTGTGTCCCCAAAAGTTAACAAAGTATGCACTCAAAAATATTTGTTGACTGGACAAAGAAATGAGTGAATATGACAAAACATTCACAGGTTAAACAGATCACTCAGGGTACCGGTGATTAGAGGGGCCAGATGTGTGACAGAAACAAGCAGGGGCCAGCTGCATTAATCAGAAGCCTGACTGGACCCAAAGACCAGATGAGAGACCTTCCTCCAAGTTGTCATCACCACCAGAGCACAGCCCTGTTTATTTGCTTGAGGTCTTTCCCCATTTTTCCACGACTTCTTTAGTACAGCCACCGCCAAGTTTGTCTCCATTGCCATGTAGTCGCACAGTAGATTCCCAACCAGTGTTTGACAAATGCATGAATGAATATGAATGGAGAAACAGTAAGGAATATGATCTTAGGCAAGATACATAACTTTTCTTAATGTATTTATTTTGAGAGAGAGACTGAGAGAGAGGGAAGAGAATCTCAAGCAGGCTCTGTGCTGAACAGAGCCTGATGCGGGGCTCAATCTCAGGACAGCGAGATCATGACTTAAGTGGATATCAAAAGCCAGAAACTTAACTGACTGAGCCACCCAGGCATCCCAAGATACATAACCGTTGAAGTCTTAGGTTCTTCAGTGGTAAGATGGAGACAGTGATGGTCTCTGCCTCATAGGATTCCTGAGAAGAGTACCATAAATGAAGCACTGGGGCTCTCAGCACTGGGCTGCCCATGGCAGGCACTCACTAATGGCTTCATGCACTCTTTATGACTGTAGACATAATTAGAGCAAGTGACTTTCAGGTAAAAGAACAAGATTTCAGCCTAAAAGACAGAAGAACATTCTAATGTAAATTTTATGAAACAGGACCACATTCATGTTGTTCCCTTTGGTGTCTCCAGTGCCTGACACAGGGCCAAGACAAACTATTCATGGACTGTGTGGTACGTGAGACTGTGCAGTCAGTGAGATGGAGTGGGCAGCCTGTGAGGTGGAGAGCTGCTCATCACTGAAAGTAGGCAAACACTGTCCGCCTGTCAGAGATGCTGGAGAGGAAAGCCTACTTTGGCAGGACGACAGATGAGGTAGCCACAGAGATCCCTTGCAATTCTGGGATAGTTTATGTTCTTTGATTATCCTTATGAGACAGCAGACTCCTCCAAGGCATGAGTTGAGAACAGAGTAATACAAATACATCTCTAGAGGTAGAGGCTACTGAACATAGTACTTTTATCATCCTTCATGGGCAAAGGGAAGCATTTTAAATGTTTCAGAACTGAAAATGATGAAAGAAAATTAAATTTGAAATTTTCTCAGGAGCCTGAGTTTAAGGATGAAGGAAAGCTTCATAGAAAGTGAGGAGCCCAAATTCCTAAAAGATATCTGTACTCCCACAGATTATTTGGTTATTTATAGTAACCAAAGCATGGAAACAACTTAAATGTACACAAGTGAATAAATAAAGAAAATGTGGAGAGAGAGCGCACATGTGTGTAAAATAGAATATTATTCAGCCTTGAAAAAAAAGGAAATTCTGCCATTTGCAACATGAATGAACCTGAAAGACATAATACTAAGCAAAATTAGCCAGACACAGACAAGTACTTTTATCATGTCATTTATGTGTGGAATCTAAAATAGTCAAACTCATAGAAGTAGAAAGTAGAATGATGGTTGCCAGAGCCTTAGGGGAGATAGGGAAAATAAAGAGAGGTTAGTCAAAGGGTACAGCTTTCAGGCATAAGATGAGTAAATTCTGGAGATCTAATGCACAGCATGGTGACTGTAGTTAATAATATGTGTTATGTACTTGCGAAGAGGATAGATCTGAAGAGTTCTCACCACATCTAACACACACAAAAAAAGAAGATGGCAACTATGTGGTGAAAGATATCTTAATTAGCTTGGGGCACCTGGGTGCCGCAGTCCATTAAGTGTCCAACTTTAGGCTCAGATCATGATCTCGTGGCTCCTGAGTTCGAGCCCTGCATTGGGCTCTGTGCTGACAGTGCATAGCCCACTTCCAATCCTCTGTCTCCCTCTCTCTCTGCCTTTCCCCCATACTTTCTCTCTCTCTCTCTCTCTCTCTCTCAAAAATAAATATTTTTTTAAAAAGGAAAATACAGTATTAATACTGAAAAAATTAGCTTGATTGTGGTGATCATTTCACAATATACACGTGTTAAAACCTCAAATTGTACAGCTTAAATGTATGCAATTTTTCAAAGTTTTGAATTGTACCTCAAAAAAGTTGGGGAAAAAAGCTAGGAGCCCAAGACTCTCAGATAATCGTGTTTTACTTAATGTGCTTTTCTTTAGCAATTACAGAGACTTTTGGATTTTACAGTTGGAAAACTCTAAATACTATTTTCACTGTGGTAAAATATACATGACATGAAGCTTACCATTTTAACCACTTTACCATTTTTAGGCATACAGTTCAGTAGCATTAGGTACATTTGCATTGTTATACAATGTTCCATTTCCAGAACTTTTTCATCATCGCAATCTAAATATTTTTAAATATTAATATATCACCTAAGAACTCTGTTTAGAAGCTGGAGGTTAACTGTTGATTAGCAATTAGCTTTTTTAAAGAAAAGAAAACCAGTAGAATGTTATTTTTCCAGTATCATCACATGAAGTTGCTTTCCTATGAAATAAAGTGGCTGAGTTTCCTGAGTAGAAAAGGTGCTTTTGAGAGATTTTCAATGTCTGTAAATTGATTTAAATGTCATTTGTTTGAGCATTCTGAAAGATTAAAAACCATATAGATTTCATGCATATCAATCACAGTGGTCAATAAAAACCCTCAAAACCTTCTATTCCAAGAGTCAATAAATGAAGCTTTCCAAGCACAGATGCTACTGGAGAAATGAGAATCACCGGCCTCAGATAATTTGGTTACTTGCTTTATTTGCACCTATTTGAACTACAGTTGCCTTCACAGCAGGAGTATAATAACTCCACGTGCCCAACCAGAATCTCATAGATAAGGACACGAAATCCATTAACAAAAAGTCATTTTTTGACCACAGAGGTAGTTTCTGTTTCTTCTCCAGCTGACCTCGCAGGGCATCCCCAAGCAGCTCTGCGTGCTGGGCTCTGCGGAGGGGATCAGTGCGGAGGTGGGCCTGGGCCTCACACATCACGCAGTCACCCAGGGCGCTCCACCAACACAGCCAATGGCAGTTCCTGACAAGGGTGCACTGCAGGCCCAATCAGACCACTTATAATCAGCTCAGATTGTTTTATTTTACTTCCTTCATTTGATAGAAGCAGAATCACCAAATTCAAAAGATTCCTGAGCAGCAAAGGTGAATGAAACAAACAGCTAATATCAGACACCATTTCAAAAGCAACTGCCTGGGTAAGCCTGTAATAGAATTTCCCAGTTTACAACTCTGAAGATGAAGAAGGCAAGTTACCATGGAAACAAATACTCTCTTTAAAGAAAGACAGGCTCCTCTCTTAGTCTGAGCTCTTTCCAGAAGGGAGGAGGGGAGAGAGAGGGAAAGGCAGGCCAAGGATCTTCAACGAGAACAATGAAGTTTTCTTCTCATTATTGAAATATTACCTATGAAATTTGCTTCGAGGGTCAGCTCAAGACTATTTCATTTACTTGGCTGTACTATTTTTTAAAAAACCTCAAGTCAGCTATTTTAAGATACTTAAACAAATGACATTGTCTTGATAATTTCTTTAAATTTGTTTCTTTATTCAGTTAATGACACGTGTTGGTGACAAGTGGAAACCAATGGCAATACATGACCTAAAAGGCAAAGGAGACTCACTTTTCCTGTGGAGAAATTGGAACTATTAAGCAGTGCAGGTGGGACTGTCAAATGGTACCATTGCTATGAAAAACAGTATGGTATTTCCTCAAAAAATTAAAAACAATTACCATATGACCCCGGATAACACTTCTGGGTATATACCCAAAAGAATTGAAAACAGGGATTCGAACAGATACTTGCACACCTGTGTTCATAGCAACATTATTTACTACTGCATTATTTTTTTTAAATTGAAGTGTAGCTGACACACAGTGTTACCTTAGTTTCAGGTGTACAGCATAGTGATTGGACAAGTCTGTACATTATGCTACAAGGGCATTATTTACAATACGTAGAAGCAACCCAACTGTCCATTGACAAAGGCGTGGATAAACAGCCTGTGGTATGCACATACAATGGAATATTATTCACCTTTAAAAAGAAGGGAAAAACACATGCGACAGCATGGTTGAACCTGTAAGACATTATGCTAAGCGATGTAAGCCAGTAATAAGAAGACAAAGTCATAAGAGGACAAATACTATATGATTCCACTTGCATGAGGTGCCTAGGAGAGTGAAATTAACAGACACAGAAAGCAGAAGGATGGTTGCCAGGGGCTGAGGGAGGGTGGAAGCAGGAAGTTAGCATTAAAATGGGCACAGTTTCAGTTTGGGAAGATGGAAGAAGTTTTGGAGATGAATGGTGATGATGATTATACAACAATGTAAATATATGTAGTGCCATAGAACTGTACACTTAAAAATGGTTAAAATGGATGTATGTCACATATTTTTTAAAAAGTCCAAAAGTGGTTAAAATAGTAAATTTTATGTTTATTTTAACACAATAACAATTGTTGTAGATATGTATCATGTACAGGGGTGTTTCTGTATATATAGTTGACCCTGGGATAACACAGGTTTCAACTATGCTGGTCCACTTATACATGCATTTTTTTCAATAAATACAGTACACTATTATAAATGTATCTTCTCTTCTTTATGATTTTCTTTTTTTTTTTTTTTAGGTTTATTTATTTATTTTGAGAGAGAAAGAGAGGGTGTGCATGTAAGTGAGGAGGAGCAGAGAAAGAGGAAGAGAGAGAATCCCAAGCAGCCTCTAGGCTCTGTCAGCCCAGAGCCTGGCATTGGGCTCAAACTCACAAACTGAGTTGAGATCATGAGTCAGACACTTAACTGACTGAGACACCCAAGTGCCTCTCCTCCTTATGATTTTCTTAATAACATTTTCTTTTGTCTAGCTTATAATAAGTTAGAATATAGTATAAAGTATGTGTTACTCAACTGTTTATGTTATCAGTAAGGTTTCTAGTCATCAGTAGGCTATTCATAGTTAAGTAGTTAAGTTTTGGGGCAGTCAAAAATTATATATGGATTTTCAACTATGTGGTGGGTACACCCTGCATTGTTCAAAGGTCAACTGTATAGTCAACTGTATATTTTTAGATAGATAGATAGATAGATAGATAGATAGATAGATGTATAGAGATTTCATTTTTCTTCTTGATTGCTTAATTTTACTAAAAGAATTCTACTTCACATATATTCTATATGTAACAAATCCCAAACCTTAATGATATAAAGCAGTCATTTAAGTTTGCTTAGAATTAGGGATTCTGTGAATCAGGAATTTAACCCAGGCACAGAAAGGACAGCCATCTCTTCTCCATGGTGACTGAGGCCTCTGGAAAGACTCAAAGGCTGGAGCTTGGATCATCTGGAGGCTTCTTCACTTACAGGTCTGGAAGTTGACAGTCCTCACTTGGACCGTCAACTAGAGCATCTCCACATGGGCCGCTTCTCTGAACTTCCTCATGGCACAGCAGCTGAATTCAAGCGGTGGTGTCCCAAGAGAGGAGACCAAAAGTATGTGACATTTTTATAATCTAGCCTCAAAGGTCACATTGCATCCTTCTGCTCTATTCAGTTGGTTGAGGCCGTTACAAAGATCTGTCCACGGGGAAGAGCTCAGTGGAAGGAGTGTTAGGTCCTTTGTAAGAGGAGTCTGTGGGAGGGCAGATGTTATTGTGGCCATCTTTGGAAAATACAGTCTGCCACGACACATTCATTAGTTTGCAACTTGCTTTTACAGCATTTCCGTGGCATCCCTAAAAGTCAGTAAAGATGTAATTCTTCAATTTTTCTCACTTATTTATAATTATAAAATTACCCTCAGTTCCAAAAATAATACAGTAACAAAACTTGGAAAACATGTAAGAAAAAGCTATCCACAACCCCCTTCCCTCAACCAGTCACTGTAATCATTTTTAGTCTTTTTACTCCATAATTTTCTTATAATGTACAGAGTGTTGTGTTCATTTTTATTTTCCCTTAGCATATAAGTCCTCAAATTCACATCTCAATACCAAGTTATCTTCTTTATTTTTCTTGTGTGGACAAAGCAAAAATAAGAGTAGGGTACATCATAGGATAAAATCTTCAGCTCAGAACTTTTGCTTAGCCTAATCCTACCTAAAACTCATTGTGAAATATCACACCAAGGTTTCAAGTCCCCCATTTTCTTTAATGAACAGAAAGCAGAAACGCACTGACTCTGGAAAAGGAATGGCTTCAGTGAGTTGTGCCTCTGGCCACAGTTATGTAAGGAGCAAGCTAGTGACTGGGCTCGGTGTGGAATGCCAGCATGCAAGCTTTCACCCCCTTTTCTGCTATGGAAGCTTGGCTTCAGGATTTCAACAAACACATGGATCTAGCAAATTAAAGACTGACAAAGCCCCTAGCTCCCAAACACTATTCCAAACTATCACTCATTGTCACTGACCTGCTGTGAAATGAAAAGAAATAATAATAATAATGTGGTTTTTCATAAAGCTAAATGTATTTGAGTTTTTAAAAGCTAAGCTTTATTCTGGGATTTTTTTTTTTTGTTTACTTATTTATTTTGAGAGACTGCAAGTGGGGGAGGGGCAGAGACAGAGGGAGATAGAGGGAGAGAGAATCCCAAGCAGGCTCCATGCTCAGCCTTACATGGGTCTCGATCTCACCACAACAAGATTATGACCTGAACTGATATCAGCAGTCAGATGCTTAACCAACTGAGCCACCCAGGCGCCCCGGGATCATTTTTTTTAAATGTCAACATTTATTTTCTTTTATGGCATAATTCTGATCATAGATTTTCTTAGCATTTCCAGTTAGCAAAATAAAACTGACAATTCTAAACTTAGCCATCCTTAAACTTAGTTTCAACTATTTTCCTGATCTGTGACATCCCAAAGTCTAGGCAACACTGATCTAGTCCAGACTGCCTCCCTATGAAGAACCTTAGAGTTTGATGTAAATGTCAAAAGGGATTACATTCTGAGGGAAGGGAAAGACTGGTTCACATGAGAAAAGGATCCAGAATGCTGAATTCTGCCTGTGACAGTCCAGTCGTGTGCATCGAGTGGGTCACTTATGTCAGAGCTTCTTACCTCAGCCATCAAGACCTGTCGGTACTGCCACCGTCTCCCTGCAGGGTGAGGAGAGGGGAAAGCCTTCATTGTGCAAAGTGCAGAACGCTATGTCAGTGCTGAGCGTCTCATTGTGCTGTGTCCTGTCCTCTTTGGAGCTTTCCTTCACAAAGGCTGCTCAGCAGGCCCTGCAATGGCTGGTGGAAAAATGTGAGGAGGAATATTCTAACATACCAAGTATTTCCCTGGGAGTTCTTAATTTCAATGAGAAGAATATTCTCTAATTAAAATGCCGCTGCAGAATTTTTTTTAAAAAAACAAATTGCCATCTAATTTCCCTTTGATCTGCTTTTTCCACTTGGGTTGCAAGGTTTAACAGAATTTTCCCCAAATGCTTTGAGTCTGCAGTAATTTTATTCCATTCTTATTAAACTTCAAAGGACAAAATGCAAAGCCATTAGAACAATCTAAGCTTTTTACCACTTCACTTACGCAATAAGCATTTTCAGGGCATTCTACGATGTGCCTGATGTTGCGTTAGGTGTTGGAGGTACAAAGATGAATAAATACAACTTGGCCCTTGCCTTCAATGGGTTCAGCGTTTCCAGGACATGATCAAGCCATAAACAAAACATTTGTTTTGTTGTTGTTGTTGTTGTTGATTTTTAATTTTTTTAATGTTTTATTTATTTCTAGGAGAGAGAGAGAGAGACAGCGTGAGCAGGGGAGGGTCAGNCCAACACTAAGAGTCACATGTTCCACCATCTGAGCCAGCCAGGCACTCCTGAGCTGATACTTTTTTTAAATTTTTTTAAATGTTTTACTTATGTCTGAGAGAGAGAGAGAGAGAGAACGTGAGCAGGGGAGAGTCAGAGAGAGAGGGAGATACAGAATCAGAAGCAGGCTCCAGGCTCTGAGCTGTCAGCAGGGAGCCCGACGCGGGGCTCGAACCCACGAGCCATGAGATCATGACCTGAGCCAAAGTTGGATGCTTAACCGACTGAACCACCCAGGTGCCCCCTTGAGCTGACACTTTAAATGAAACTTAAAGGAAAACTAAAATTCAACCCAATAAAGGCATGAAGGTGTCCCAGGCAGAAGAGACAGCATAAGTTGATGTCCAGGGGTAGGAAATGGCATGGCTCCTGGTGTGTGTGTGTGTGTATGTGTGTGGCTGTGTGTCTGTGTGTGTCTGTGTGTGTGTCTGTGTGTGTGTGTGTAATGTGTGTCCATGCGTGCGTATTCATCTATGTCTATGTGTATGTCTTTGTGTGTGTGATTGTGTTTCCATGATAGGAAAGGGCTGGAGTAGATATGGTCTGGGAGACTTAACTGAATGGCATGAGGACAAGCAAGTTAATCTGAAGCAAGGTAGCAGCATCCTGTATTGTTTGTGGGTCTTAAAGAGTCACAGGTTTGCTGCAGACAACCTAGAAAGAAGACAAAACTGACTCCTACACAGATAAGTCTGACTTGAATGCATGTTTTGAACACACCTATTGGAGGCTCTGTTAGAAACCAATGCTCACCCCTGGAATCAAGAACACACGTTCTCTTGTAGGAATGATTCCTCAGCCCCTTGTCTTCTGGGGTGCATCCAGGGCTTCTCAAGCCTCAGAATGGATCACTGGGTACTTGTTAAGATGCAGATTCTGATTCAGCAGCCCAGGATTCTGCATTTCTAACAAGCTCGCAGGTGATGCCAGTGCTGCTGTCCATGGAGCACACTTGGAGCAGCAGGGTCTAACGCACTTGTCACTGCAGTCTTGATCGCCCGCCAACCGAGACAGACCACAGGGGATTCCCTGCCCTCAAATCAGTAGTTAATAGTGCAGAGTCTGCCAGAGGACCGTGTTTGGATCCTCCATGCACCTAGGACACAGAGTCCCATCCAGCAGGAGTCTCAGACCCTCAGGTTTGGCTCCACAGACCTAGAAGTGAAGGGTGGAAATAGGGCAGAAGGAGGTAGAAATGGTTGTGTGGGGCTGGAACTTGCTCAGAAAATAGGCCCAGATACCTCCTGTGGCAGGAGTTAAGAAGATACTAAGGGGCACAGAAAAAGGAAGGAGGAGCTCAACCAAGGGTCCGGGCAGAGCCTCAGAGTCAGGGGGTACTTAACACTGACTATGTGCCAGGGACTGAATTTATGCTTTACACAGATGTCACATTTCATCTTCATCCAAAGCCTGTGCAAAGCAGACTATAAATCCCTGCTAACAAATGAGGAACTTGAGGTGCAGAACAGTTCAGTAAATCACCCAACCTCCTAATGGGCACACAGTGGAGCCAGAGTTCACACTCAGGTCTGCATGATCTGAAAGCCCAAGTCCTTACTACACACTGTATGGTGTCCTTTATGATGATGAATGAGATTCAGGCTCTGTGCTTGGGCCAAAGGTATCATCCTAGGGTAGAGTCTTTCGATGTGTGTGTGTGTGTGTGTGTATTAGTTTTATTTATTTGTTTTGAGAGAGAGAACACAAGTGGGGGGGGGTCTGGGGGGACAGACAGAGAGAGAAGGAGAGAGAGAATCCCAAGCAGGCTCCACACCAGCAGCACAGAGCTCAATGCAAGGATCGATCCCAGGAGCTGTGAGATCATGAGCTGAGTCAAAACCAAGAGTCATACACTCAACTGACTGAGCCACCCAGGCTCCCCATGTTTTTGATATTTGATTCCAAAGCAAGTAATGTCAGCCATGAATAAAGGAAGCCTTAGGCCAGGAGGAAGCAGGTCAGGAGAAGCTGGCATCTGAAGGAGACCTAGCATCTGGAACTGGACCACTGTTGGAAAAAGATTCCTGCCCTCTTGATCCTGAAGGACACCTGCCTCCATGTAGCCCCGCCAGGAGTAAGAGCCCTCATGATCTTGGCACAAGCACAGTTAGACAAACTGGTTCATGGGCATCTTCAAGCCATCTTGATTAGAAACTCTGGCAGAAATGGAATATTGACCTGAGAAAAAGGAGACTTTTTCTCTAAATAGGAAGACTATAATATGACAAAGTGTCATGAACATGACAGTGTCATGAACATGATCAATAAACTGGTAGCTGCTCTTACGATTATTGCTGCTGTTGTAGGGTGCTGTTTCTGTGCCTTGCTAGAGAACCAGCCAGCGAGCCACTAGCAATGTTCCCAGGGATAATTCAATATAAAATATTCCCAGGAGACTAGAGTCTAAACGAGTCCACCCAAGCGACCAACAAACCAGATGAAGCTTCATAAAGTACCCCGGGGGAGCCTGCACCTCACCCATTTTGAATCACTAATATCAGGATCCTGTTGGCACAAGGTCACTGCTCATGCCCACCTGTTCCTCCTTGATCTCATAGTTCAAAAATTGTGTTTGTAGATTCCCAGAGCCTTCCTGTAGAAAGGGCCTCAGAACGCAGTTGAAAGACCCCCTGTTTTCCCTCACCGACACACTCAGTCTCCTCATGTGTGAAATGGAGGCGATCCCCCTGTGCGGCCTGCCACAGGACCAGGTGGGAGGCAGTGCGTGGAAGGAGGTAAAAGACTGCTGAGCCCTACACACATAGAGGCAATGACAGTACTCTGCAGACATTCTTGCCGTTCTATTCCGACTTGGGAACTTATTCTTAAAATCTTATTATTACGTCCTCTGTGTTTCCTCTAAACTGCCTCAGATCCTTTGAGGAACCAGGAAGCATTTATTTCCATACATACCTCCATGAGATAAAAGCCTACGTGGAACTTAAAAGCAAAATTAGATATATAGACCTATATGTATATGCACCTATATGTATATAGACACATGTATGTATGCACTCAGACACACAGATATTTATACAGATATACATAATAATGTAATATATACTACATATATAGCATACATATATAATATATTACACATATTATATATATTATACGTGATTTACATGTAATATGTATTACACATATATTACATATATAATATCTATGATATATACATATATATATAATTTGTCCTCTGTACTAAACTCAAAAGGACCACCTATTAAAGCAGGTGAGACATTTGCACAATTAGTTTAAAAGAGTATTATTAAAAACCAGAAATAGCTTGGAACAGCTGACTGGAAATCTTTCCTTGATGAAACTCAGGTGAAGGAACCTGTCTAATTCTTGGAAATTTAGACATTCTTCTAGTAATTTAGCACAAAAATGGGCCTGGCTCAATCTGCTCTTCACATTTTGGTAATTTAAAAGGACATAACGGAATTTTATTTTAATGGTAATTGCAAACTCATGCAGAAAATGTAAATGCACATTTCATGATTAGCTTACAGCATAAACTATGGCTTCTATTAATGTATTCCAATTTGTAATTCTTTTCACAGTATGAGATTTGAAAGCTGTGATTAAAATTAATTAGGTTAAGTAAAGTTTATCCCCCCTGAGCACTGCTATTGGGAAAAAGCAAGAGGAAAATGTGAACTACATCTGGCTCTGCAGGAAGCTGTGTCTTCACAAGAAGTCGGCTGACTTCTTTTCTCCCCACAGAGGTTGCATGCTGCTTATTTGGCATATCTCAAGCACCATGTATCTCCTCAAGGAGCTAATTGAACCATTAAACTATTCTGTGCTGCCTCACAAAAGCCACGTAGACTGTGACTATATCATCTTCAAATAAGGATATTAGGTAGATCCATCAATTGTTTAAACACAATAAATCTGGGGGGGAAACATACATCTCGTAAACCTAAGGTAATGGTGGCCACCCAGAATTCAGTACCGTAATTGCTATGAAAGAGGTGCCAAATGAGGTAACAGCAATAAAGATAACGACTAATTAACACCTGTACTGAGCTCTCTGCTTTGCACATTGTCTTAAATATTACCTCACTTGATCTCCTCGACAATCCTGACAAGGAATCCTTACTGTTGTCCCATTTCACAGATGAGAATACTGGATGTTAAGTGAAGTACCCAGGATCAAAAAGTGCTGGGGATTAGACCCAGTTCTAAACCTATACTCTTAAAGCTCAGCTCTATAGCTACACAGAACAAAACAAAGCAAAACTTTTAACCTATGTCTGGCCTATATTCTCACAATGAATTGAAATTCATTACTAAGTACCATATGATAGGAACTAAGGCAAAGGTTAACAGCCCCAGAATAGCGTCACGCATCCCAGTAAGTAAAGCATAAATTTGGAGGGCCAAGAGAAGACAAAGTGAAAAACTAGCCAGGGACACTCTACTTCTTCTTCTTTCTTTTTTTTTTTTTAAGTTTATTTATTTATTTATTTATTATTTTTTAAAAATTTTAAAAATGTTTTATTTATTCCTGAGAGAGAGAGAGAGAGCATGAGCAGGGGAGGGTCAGAGAGAGAGGGGAATATAGAATTGGCAGCAGGCTCCAGGCTCTGAGCTATGCTGAAACTGAGCCATCCAGGCACCCCTATTTATTTATTCTGAGAGACAGAGTGAGCACATTCGTGCATGGGAAGAGGAGGGGCAGAGAGAGAGAGCGAGAGAGAGAGAGAATCCCAAGAATCCCAAGCCGGTTCTGCACTGTCAGCAGAGGCCATCTCGGCGCTTGAAATGACAAACAGTGAGATCATGACCTGAGCCAAAATCAAGAGTCAGACGCTTAACTGACTGAGCCACCCAGGTACTCCAGGGACACTCTACTTCTTATTGGAGATACTGGTTAGAGCTTTCCAGTCTTCCTTTACTTCCCTTTGCTTGATACCCAGCAACTTGTGCTGCCCCTGGCTCGTGACCTTTGGCACAGTGAAGTCTTGGCTTTGGTCCAAGTCCTGGGAATACAGACATGGATGACATACACCCTGCTCCTGAGGTAGCCTGCTCTATGTCCTGAGTCATGATAGACCTTCATCTCCTGTGCCTCATCCTCCCTGGCTCTCCACACTGTCTGCCCTGACTGTATCCAGGGAGGACTAGATGGTCCTATCTGTTAACTTGTGATGATGTGAATTAACATGGAATCGAGGAAAAAAACTCTCTCCCTGGGCATTTTAAATGGCACCTCCTCTAGTGTAGTGAAGAGAGGAGTAGGTTGCAAGTATGGAAAACTGGATTTCACTCATAGTTCTGCCATGGATCCGGGATGATGTATTTAATGTCTTCTATGCCTTTAAAATGAGTGCTTTTGTTCTACCATCACTAATAGAAATTTCTGTGTTGACGGCGATGTTCTAATTCTATACTTTAAATAAGGTAGCCACTAGCCCATGTGGCCAAGGCTGCTGTATAGAACAAAGAAGGCACATGATTTCATCTCTAGAGCTCTATATAAAATAAAATCTAAAGGTGGGACCTTCTGGCTCATGTAAGAGTAGATTAATGGGAAAGATGGGGGAGAAGGTAGGACCTAATAATGACCCTTAAATCCTGCAACACAGAGGACCACAGCTCCTAGAGACTAAAGGCAGGACATCCTTGGTTTTAGGTGGAGGACAGCGTGAGAAGACTCTTCTATCCCCAGTGGTGGTTGGGTCCAGTTACATGTTCATATTGCTGGTGTGATGCGGGCATCTGCTAAAATACCAAAAAAATGAGCAGGGTGTAGCCTCCAGAACCAAACCAGCCTCTGCTTGCAGAGGCTCCCAGTAATCTCGCTCTTCCCTCCTGGTGCCTGTGAGTGAGGATTTAGTGAGCTCTCCTTCTATCTGCCCACCTATGAGGAGCACAATACATGGAAATATGTCTTAGCTCTGTTGGCAAATAACATTCTTCTAAATCTGTCTGGCAGCAGGTAGACTAAATGAACTTGTGGACTCCTCTCTCCCAAAAATCCATTCAATTCAACAAGCAGGGACAGCACTGAACCTTGGCTGTGGAGAAATAAGATGTATGAGATGTGAGCTCAGGGATCTGAGCTGCAGGCAGGTGTAGTCTAGGGGATGACAGCAAATTCCCTGTCCTGTGCTACAGGTTAGAGGCAGCAAGCTATCACAGGAAGTTTATAAACCAGCTTAGATTTTTATATTTGTAAACATTTCCTCGTGAGCATATACAGCACTCACATATACAACTCATATATATACAACTCATATAAGTTTTAAAAATTAGCTAAAAGTATGTTTTCAGACCAGTAACTCTTAGGAAGGCTTTTTGAACCTGTTATTTCAATATATCTCCTAAATTTTGTGTTCCGGGGACTCGGCACATTCTGGGGTAAAACTCTGGTTTCATTGTTGCTGAAGAGAAAACCACCTACAGAGGACAAGGCCATGTGAGTATTGTTTGATATTCTTAAGTCCCACACGCTAAAACCAAGGAGTCTCCAGAGATAAAAAATATTTCCCCAGAGGTGCCTGGGTGGCTCAGCTGGTTAATCGTCTGACTTCGGCTCAGGTCATGATCTCACAGTCCGTGGGTTTGAGACGCATGCCGGGCTCTATACTGACTGCCAGCTCAGAGCCTGGAGCCTCTTCAGATTCTGTGTCTCCCTCTCTCTCTCTGACCCTCCCCTGCTCATGCTCTTTCTCTCTCTCAGAAATAAATAAAACATTTTTAAAAAACTATTAAAAAAAGAATACTTCCCTGAAATTCAGGAATTAAATGAAGGACTGATTTTTTTTTTTTTAAATGATAGTTAAATTAAAAAGAACAAACAGCAGGTGCTTAGAAGTTAGAGAGCATGGCTGGGGGGTACTGTCCTCCAGGCAAGGGGCAGAATTGACTCCATGTTAAACAGCTGGAGTATCCTTGTTCTCAGACCTCTCCTTCTCCACACAAAAATGTCCCCTTTCCATCTTCTAGAACCATAGAAATTAGAGGTAAAGGAGATCTTTTTTTTTTTTTTTTATCATCTATTCATTTTTGAGAAACAGAGCACAAGGGGAAGAGGGGCAGAGAGAAAGGGAGACACAGAATCCAAAGCAGGCTTCAGGCTCTGAGCTGTCAGCACAGAACCCGACACGGGGCTCAAACCCACAAACTGTGAGATCATGTCCTGAGCCAAAGTCGGACACTTAACTGACTGAACCACCCACGTGCCCCAGAGGTAAAGGCGATCTTGGAGAACATTTTGTCCAACTCCTCCATTTCCCAGCAAGAAAACAAGTTGAGAGATTCATGTGGGCTCTGAACAGGGACTCTTGGCTCTGCCCTGCCTTCTAATCAGACAGACTGATTCTATTTGATAGAAGCCTCTTCCAGTAAACCCTTCCCAGAACAGGCAGTATTTGGGGGTGGGAGAAACTCCAGCAATCTCTGACTGCTGCTCTTTGGGTCTGACATTTCCATTTCCCAGTCAGCAAAGCCAGACTGACTCAGGGAAGGAAATACCTGTTATGGTTTCCAGCTCTGAGGTCAGACGTCACATATTCACAACTTCACAGAACTGGCGACTCTGAACAAATGACCTCACTAAGCTTGAGTCTCCTTTTTAAATAATTGAACCATCTTTTGTGAGGAACAAATGCAACAGTGAAGCCTTTATAAAGACTAAGCAATCCATAAATGTTAACTGATTTTATATTAATATTATTATCAAGAGTTGACTATTCTGAATGTGTATGATGAGTCTAGGAGATTTAGCAAGAGGGAGACCCTAGTTCTGATGAGATATGTGGTCTTAAAGGTGTTACTTAACCTCTTCCAGTCTCAGCTTCCTTATGCAATGGGTTGCTCACTGATCTCTCACTGATCTCTCAGGATTCCTTTGGGGGTTAAATGATACATTGGATGTCAATGAATCATTAATTCTTGTATCCAGTGGATGCTAGAGAGCTATTTATCTGTACTTCAGCAAGTCACAGCAAGACTCTGGGAGGCTCAATTGGTTAAGCATCCGACTTCGGCTCAGGTCATGATCTCATGGTTTGTGGGTTCATACCCTGCATTGGGATCAGTGCTGACAGCTCAGAGCCTGGAGCCTGCTTCAGATTCTGTGTGTCCTTCTCTCTCTGACCGCCGCCCCCCTGCTCCCACTGTCTCCCTCTCTCAAAAATAAATAAAGATTTAAAAAAAAAATTTTAATTGTTAAAAAAAAAATAGTCCTCTAAAGGAGAATCAGAAGGATCCGGTGACAGGGCAAGAAAGCTCATGGCTTGTGTCTGAGGTTCTCCATCCTGCATGGCCATGCTCTTCTGAGACACCCTGAGGACCGTGTATTTTAGGAGGAGAATTGTGCTTCCTCCTCATACCTTGACAACTTTCCCAGCAAATGTCTCCCTAAGCTTCAGTATATGTGGGGGCTTCAGGAAAGGATCTATCTTGTGTGTCCAGCTTTTCTTATCTAATGCCCACTCAGGAGGTATAAACTCCCTATGCTTGGGCTACAGCCCTTACAGCCAGAGAAAGAGCCCAGACCCACCCCAGACCTGCATTCACTTAGGGCATAGGAGTGATAATACATTTGTATTAATTAATTTTCCACCCCTTTAAATTATCAATTTTTTGCAAATGTCCTATAATATACATGATATATTGATATAGTTATAGTGAGGTATATGCTTAAAATGACTTTACAGTGGAGGTGACAGTCAAGCAATTTGGGAGATCTCTGCCCTAGAGGTCAGCCAGGGACACAGGACTCACTCACAGCCAGAGCCAGCCCCATGGAGAATGGGGGAGAGGAGGGGCGCTGAGCTTAGGGGAGCCCAGAAAGGTTTGTAGAACCTCAGATCCTGGGAGTTATTTCAGACATCAAACAGGGGCTGAGCCAAGCAGGAAGGTGTTCTGAGGGTGCCCCCCTCCCTCCCAGGTCACACATGAATGCCCAGGCCCAGGGCAGGAGGCTGGGGAGGACAAGCAGAGCCCTTGATCTCCACGTAGGGGGCCATCACTCCATATAAACTCAGTATATCCTGTCTGTTGCCAACCCACCTCAGAGTGTATGTATGTTGTCCTCTAAATGAAGTTTTATCCTGGTAAATAGGTGGCTGTGAATGGCAGGGGTATCCCTTGACTCTTTTTATTGTGAGCTCCTTCCATGAACACATTCTGGGCTGGATCTTTCCCATTTTTTTTTCTGTTTTAGCACCACCAAGGGAGAGGGGTCTCTACTTCCCGGGGAAGAAGAGGAGGTTGGCTGGTTGGTCTGGCAGAGGCAGAATCTGGGTGAAGTGGGGAAGCAAGACGTCAGGGGGAGAACATCATGCAATTTATAAAATGGCATGAAACTCACAGCCACTAAACCCTGGTATTGTTAATTTCCGTTTTTCTAAGAGGAAATGGAAGGTTTAAGCCCCTTCTCCAAAGCTGTACAATGAGCTAGAGAATCAAATGAGCTTTTAGACTCCCAGGCTGGTCTTTTGGCTCTACCTTGAATTTCACAGTGTTTCAGTGCTTTGGGAGGATGATGGAATTAAATTATATTAGGGGATTGGCTTGCAAACTTTCCTTGAGGAAGATGTTAGTTCTCAGTAGTAACTGCCCAGTTGGGTCTGACCGTGGGGTCTGGATGCCTCCCCAGAGTCTAGCTTTTGGCAACCACTAGGTGGCAGTACAAGCACAGCCTTCCAGAGACCCTTTTCCATCCACTATCTGTGGCAGTGACAAGCAAGGGGTTTCCTAAGCAGGCTGGGCTTAGTCAACCCACAACTCCAGTGTCGTAGTTTCAGTTTCAGTGTGTTTGGTTATCTGGAGTTTTCTCTGAGCTCTCTAACCTTACCAGAGGCCGCATCGTTTTGCTGGGGAGATGCCAGCTGTGGGACTTTCTACTGAATAAATAACAGTGAATGAGGAAAAAGCTTAACTGGACTCCCCACACTCTGAATACCAAGTAATTGCCAGCCCTGTGAGTAAGCAGAGCTGCCTGGGGTCCTAGAAGGAGACATCCCAGGTATCCTGCATCCTCAGGCTGCTTAACATCCCAGTCACTTTCAGTGATGTGACCTGCCACAGAGGAAGCACTGTTCAAAGGGAATCGGAGCCTCAGAGGTGGAGATTTACTGGGAGCAAAAACTTGACAAGCCCACGTACTGCTCCCTTTTTTCTTTTTAAAAATTTTTACAGATTAAAATCTGGGAACCCCAGCGCTGGGTAGTCCTCAAACTTTCTTCACCTGAGCACGCCGGGAGTGTTTCAAATACTGCCATCTAGTGGTCATCCTAGCACACACTCACAGACTCTGAGAACATACATGGTAGACATGTGAACACATGGGGTGGGTGTGTGTGTTCAATTAGGTGCCGACAAGCGGAGATGTGTTAGCATGGAAAAATGCAGGTTTTGAAAACTGTAGAAATATTCGGAGCGAACAGACCTCCTACTCCAAACCCATGTGGGCAGAATTGAAAGCAGGTGCGTGGGATTAGCACTCTGTATTTTTTCCAACTTCCACCACCGAAAGGGCAGCAGCACAAAAACATTCATGCTCAGGAGTGCTATCAGCTAATAGGACATGAGAAGTTGTAGAGGAAAAGTTTTCAAGGCTAAACTTGAACCAAATGCGTTCACAATGTAACTCATACCTTTTGAACAACAGAGGCATCCCTTCAAACTCCGGAAAGACCCATCGACCTTTCAAAAATGGGTAAATACGTATTTCCGCAAGAGCCCAGTGCCCTTAGGGGAGGAAAGATGTGCGTTTGCAAATATCAGACAGTCTTTGTCTTTCCAGTGACCTGCATGTAGTAGACCCGGCCCCACCAGCCACTGGTATATCCCACTTCTGTCCTCTGTGGTCACTGGAGTTTCTGGAGCTCTCTGTCCTCAGCCTCCCATTGACCTCCTCTTCCAAACTTGCTGCTTATCTATTAGACAAACTGGAATCCCTTTCACACTGTGAGAGAGAGAGACAGAGAGAGAAGGGGGAAAGGGGAGACATGCAAAAAGCCCCACGTTTAAGTTAGACAGATGATAGCTATTGGATCCTTAGAAGGCCTGCATCTGCACAGCCCTTCTGAAACCAGAAGACCTCCTATAAAAAGGCCTTAAACCATAGGGTACTATGTAACTCACCTGAGGTGCTCTGAAATGAGTCAGGGAAATTCAGGTTCTGGACACTGGTGCATGAGCAGGCAGTCTGTAACTTGCTAACAGGTATATTCTGAAGAGTCACATGTGTACCCACACTATTCGAAATTTGAAATGCATTTACACATAAAACCAATAAGCTACAGTGCTTAGGCTCCCAGGCTGGCTCAGGAAACCCATTTAACCTATTCTCTGTTTCTGAGCTGCACTTCAGACCTCCCTGAAGCCCCCTGAGCTTTCCCTGAGTGGGGCATATGGGTGGGGATGGGGAGGGTCTGCAGAGACTTGATCATTGATTCTTTTAATAATTCTCAGTAGAAATTCTTAGCACATCAGAAAAATACCCNTAAAGAAATAAATCTGAATATAATTAATCACATTTGCCAAAGGTAACGTGTTCAAAGTATTCTTAGAGAAGACAGCAGCCAATGGCTAAAGGAGGAAACCACAAGGATACAGACAGAATTGTTAAGGCGCCTTTGCTCTTCCAGGCTTTGGACAACCAGGCTTACTTTCACTCCTTTCAGTTTCCTCCTTGACAGTCTGCCTGTCAGGTCGTGTGCTCCAGGACAGCTCTGTGCCCCTTGGATCTGGCTCTAGTAGGTGTTCAATAGGCATCTGATGGACTGAACTGCCAAGAGCAGGCATAATCCATTTCTTCCATTCATTCTATGTATATAGTAAGTGCCTGCTGTGACGTAGGTATGTGCTAGGTAATGGGATCAACACAGAGCAGGGGAGATTGGACTCCTGCTTTTATATGGGCCCACCAAAGATGTCTTCATCCTGACCCCTGGCACCTGTAAGTATGTTGCTACCTTAGATGAAGGAAGGGACTCGGCAGAAGTGATAAAGTGAAGGATCTTAAGATAGGGAGATTATTCTGAATTATATAGGTGGGTCCAGTGTAATCATAAGGTTCTTATGAGTGGTCACAGTAATACAGGACCATGAGCCAAGGAATATAGGCAGCACTTAGAAGCCGAAAAGGCAGAAAACAGATTTCCCTCCCTGCCAAAGCCTCCAAGAGGAACACAGCCCTGCCAACACGTTGAGTTTAGCCCAGTGAAACTGATTTCGGACTTCTGACATCCCAAACTAAAAGATAATAAATTTTCACTGTGCTTAAAGCCACTCAGTGTATGGTAATTTATAACAGCAGCAATAGGAAATTCAGCTGTATTTGGCTGAATATAGCTGTAGCTTATTAAACATTTTGCATGTTTAACAGGAATGAAAAAAATAATCCTAATAAACTATGATAATAGAGGGAAGTATAGAGCACTGATTAGCTCATTCACCTTATTCTCTCTTTAGATTGGCTTAATAATTCATCCTTCTCTTTGCCAATCAGAGGACCTGTGTGTGGCTGTACCTTTCTGGAGTAGCAGGAAATCACTTTGTAGCTTCTGACATCAAGTCCTGAAGCCTCAAATGCTTGCAAAAACATTTGGTGGATGAATCCCTTCCTATAATGACAACTTTCACAGAGGAAGAATACTATTCCTTAATTGACAGTCAAGTTCAACCTGGTTTTCTGGTCACAGCACCCTTAAAAATAGAAAGGAGATATTTGCATTCCATTTCTCCAGTGGGGAAACTGAGGCAAGGTCTGATAAAGTTTGCTTTGCCACTCACAATCAAGAATATGAGCTCAAGGGGTGCCGGGCTACCTCATGTGGTAGAACATGTGACTCTTGATCTTGGGGTTGTAAGTTTGACCCCACATTGGGTGTAGAGATTACTTAACAAAAAAATCTTTAAAAAAATAGACTATGAGCTTAACTCTTTCGACACTTCAAGCAAGGGCTTTCCCTCGGCAACTGGTCATTGTTTCCCAAGGCATTAAGAAAGAGAAAGTCATTAAACACATATCAACGAAGGATATAGTCAGCTTGCTACCAGGAGAGGAGAGGACTTTTGGAGAAAGACTAATAATAAGAACCTATGGAATAAGAAAGCCTCCAGTTTTTAAATTAAAACTTGGGGGAAATTTTGACAACTGGAGGAGTTTCATTTTGAAACTCATTTAACCCGAAAAGTCAAAATGAAACTCCAGGGGCGCGAACCCACAACAATCAAAATAAAAACAAGTTTTCATAAACCCTTTGCAAAGCTAAATATAGATGTTTCAGATAGATACACTCACCTCCAAATTCATGACTTTAGAACTATTTCAAACATTATTTTAAAAAAGCGTGTCAATCAAAAGAAAAGTAGTTTTGCGTGGGAGGCGGAGTAAAGATGGGCGTGTATGTGTATGTATGTATGGGTGTGGGAGCAGTATTTCTCTGTTTTGCCCCCCCACCAACCAAACTGTCAAGATGTTTTTAAATACCATTTGTGGTCACCTACACTGGTAATATTTTCTAACTGTGGTCAAAAGAAGCTGACTAAAGGTTTGTGTGTTGGCTCCAAGAGGAAACTGTCAAATGCTGGTGCCTTAGCATGCCTGCAGTATTTTATTTCTGACCTGGTTTGCAGGTGGGTTTGTATGACCCTCTCTCTGTGTGCTGACCTAAGGAAGAGCGGAATTAAACCTGGAAACCAAAATCCTCCAGCTGCAGCAGGAAGCACTGCATAAGGCCCTGTTCTTTGTCTGCTTTGCCACTTTCCCTCTGTGCCCAAGAGGAAGAGGGGGAGGGAGGGGACTGACAAGTCAGCCCGAGTC
Source organism: Crocuta crocuta (assembly GCF_008692635.1). Classification (NCBI taxonomy): domain Eukaryota; kingdom Metazoa; phylum Chordata; class Mammalia; order Carnivora; family Hyaenidae; genus Crocuta; species Crocuta crocuta. The sequence goes on from NW_027551567.1 coordinate 935,282, forward strand.
ACCTGTGGCCTGAGGGTTACCCCGGAAAGATGGCCTCTCAGGCTCCTCCACGTGTGGTGAGGGCTTTGAACTAGGATGTTTGAACTGCTGAGCAATATCTTATTAAGACGTGAACAGCGGAATGTCAGCTGGAGCTTTAGGCTTTTATTTGTGGCGGGCTGTTTTCCTGCCACGGTTGCTGTGGTTTACCGTCTACCTGAGTGTTCAAAACTGCTTTGCAGAATCCAGTGGCTTTGCTTCAGATTTGGTACCCCTCATGCCTCACTGAGACTCGGCCCCAGGGACACGTCCTGCTCTGCTTCTCCTCCAAGGCCACACTGTGCTCACAGAGGAGTAGAGTCACCTAGTGAACATGCACCAATATTATCAGACCTTTAGCATAGTGTGTATTTCCAGGAATAGTAATTTAGGGAAAAACTGAGATAGATCTCCAGACTGCTGTGCAAAGGATGATTTCCCAAAATGGACAATGAAAGTCAATCATAAAACCATCTGGTCCAAGAAAGGAATTGTTAAATCAAAAGGCTTGGAAGTTTTTGACTTAGGCCTACGAATTTATACTAAGGAAATAATCATAAATGTGTGAAAATTTTACAAAAATTTAAGTCACGAAGGATGTGTATTAGGAGCTTATCATAACAAAAAAACTGGAAAAAATCTAAATAGCAAAGAGGTTATTGATTGAATAAATTATGTTATAATCATGTTATATTGCCATAATCAATAGCTAGCATTTACTGAATACTTACTATCTCCTGCATATTGTGCTAATTGCTCTAGGTGTGTTATTACATTTTTTAAGTTTATTTTGAGAGAGAGAGTGAGAGAGAGCGTGTGTGCACCTGCACGCACTGCGCACCCTCCACAACCCCCAAGCTCCACCCCCACACACAAGCAGGGAAGGGGCAGAGAGAAAAGGAGAGAGAGAATCCCAAGCAGGCTCCGGACTGTCAGCACAGAGCCAGATGCAGCGCTTGATGTCATGGGCAGTGAGATCATGACATGAGCCAAAAGCAAGAGTCAGACACTTAACTGACTGAGCCACCCAGGCACCCCTATCACATTTAATCCTTAAATCACCCCAGGACTTTACACTCAGAAAGGTGAAATTTCTTATCCATGAACACAGTGCTCATATAATGAAATAAATAATGGCCTCTTGCAATTCATGCGCACTCAGAACCTCAGAAGGTGACCTTATTTAGAAATAGGGTTTTTGCAGAGGTAATTAATTAAACATCTCAGGATGAAGTCATTCTGAATTCGTCAATGACTGGTTTCCTTGTGTGAGAAGTCAAGGGTTGCTGGCAGCCTCCAGAAACTAGGAGAGAGAGGCATGAAACAGATTGTCCCTCAAAGCTCCAGAAGGAATAAACCTTGCCGATACTTTGATTTTAGACTTCTGGACTCCTGAGAGAATACATTTCTGTTGTCTTAAGCCATACAGTTTGTGGTAATTTATTATGGCAGCCACAGGAGATGAATACAGATAGTGAGTAGTTCACAGGGGATTTGAACCCAGGCTGACTCCAGGACCAGAGGTCTTCCATTGTGCTATGTAGCCTCTAAAAGCAGGGCTTAGAATTGTAGACATAATGTCACATTTGTGTAAAGAATTTGAATATGTGCATAGAAAAGAACTGGAAGAATATACAGCAAAATGCTTATTTCTGGATAGAAAGAATCCAGATGGATTTTAATTTCCTTCTTTTTGCTTATCTGCTCTTTCTTTTTTCAGCATCGAAGTGCAGTACTTTTCATGGTAAGATACGCACTGAAGTATATAGGAGTAAGGGGCATTGTGTTGCAACTGACTCGTAAATGGTTCAGGCAAAAACTAATGTAAATATAGACTAATATGTATAGACGCAGAGAGAATATGATAGAGCACCTGTGGGACAATGGTAAATATTGGAGAATCTGGGTAAGGTGTGTATGGGAATTCTTTGCACTATTCTTGCAACTTTTCAGAGATTCTGAAATTATTTCAAAATTTAAAACTTACCCCCCCTCCAAAAAGAGAGTCCTAACATGGAAGATGCTCAAAGTTGAAAAAGAGGAAAACTTTATATACGTAAATGGCAAGACACTGCCAACTTGTATATTCTAAGAATCAGAAATTTTTAAGGGATAAAAACTAGTATTTGCATTATAGCAAAGATGACTCTCAAAGGAAAAACAAATGCAGAGAGACAGAGATAGAGAGCTACAGAGATAGAGAAAGAAGTGATAGAAGAAAATAATACCCAAAAGAAGTCGCTGGCAAATGATCACTGTAGGGTAAGGACTCAGCTCTCCAGTGCCATTTTTTGCACATACTTGACATGCAGTGATTTCGGGCCAGCTGACAAGGAGTCAGAAGAGGAGAGTTCCCCTGACCCTCAGGAAGGAGTGAGGCCCGCAGCTTCTTTATAGCCCCCTCGAGTTTTGGTGGCAGCTTTGAGTCACTGGCTACTCATTTCCCAGAGGGTGGACGTTAATGACACCAATACGGATTACATTTTAAAAATAATATGGATCTACAAGCCAGAAAAGGATTTTATAGCCTTTTGAAAATGTGAAATTATTACCAGGCCACTTGATATTTTTGTTTTAGGAGGACAGAAATTTTAACTTTGTGCCAATTTTAAAGCTCACTTCCAACCAACGTCTCTAGTTTACCATCTGGACAAATACAAGGAACAGTATGTCCATAATTTGGACTTATCTGAAGGGAAAGAAAGTCACACTACTAAACTGCATTATTTCAGACGATCCATTTCTCTATCATTAATTTCTTTAAAAATCTGCGACCATTACAGAAAATAACCCAGGGTTACTGGCATGGTTTTACTTGTGTACAAGATACTGTGCAACCAAACTAGTTCTCATCCATTTGAAGCCACTGTTTGTTCCTTACCTTCCAAGGTTGGGGAGGGGCAGGGCTGACATGAATAGGCCTTGCTTGGGAGTAGCCTCACTTCTCTAAAGGCACAGATAAATATATGGTTTGGCAAAAGCATATTGAATAGATTATGTGTGCTCTAATTGAGTCAAAGAATAATAGGTCCATTTTTACTCCATTTTCAAGTTGTTTCACGTTCAACATTCCTTCGTCACAAAGGTTTGCTAATTGTTCCAATTTGCAGGGCCAAGTAATTTGTGCAGAGTAATTCCATAAATGTTTTCATTTCTGGGTTCCTGCAAAGGAATTCTCTTGCACAAAGCCTCTAAGTAGCCACTTGAAGGGAAAGGGTCCCACAGAGAGCATGGGTAGAGGCGGGACTTGGTCCTGCCATCAAGTGCGCACGCTCCAAATGTCCCTGGAGGTACAGAGTAATGCAATGATGTACTAGCTGCCCAAGATGCCGCCCACGGACCATTCAAATAGAATTACCAGCCAGTGGGAGGGTGTCTGGGTGGGAGGTTTGTTGTGTGTATATTTTTTTTCCTAATATATTTAAAACTAGTTTGAAGTACAAATGGGATGATTCCCTTTTTAGCCTTCCCTTTATGGAAAGAAAAGCAGCTTCTTGGTAAAATTCCAAATCATCAGCCCCACCTCCACTCGAAGCTCTTTGAACCTTTTTCTACCAGTTTTATTAATACTCTCTGCTTCAAACCACTATCACGGTGTACAAAGAATGTGTCCTGTTGAGTCCTAACCCATCCTTTTAAAGTGAAATATCCTGCCAAATCCTGGCCTGGCCATGGCATTTTCAATTTCTGTTCTCATTTTCTAGGTAACAGCAATTGTGCTTACAATCTTATGCATACAACATGGCCTAGTGATGATAAAGAACCCCAAGCCTAAGAGAGTTTTTATTTTACTTAATTTTTGAAGTTTTTTTATTCATTTATTTATGCAATCCACACCCGATGTAGGGCTTAAACTCACGATGCTGAGATCAAGAGTCACATGCTTTTCCATCTGAGCCAAGCAGGCACCCCTAAGAGAGTTTTTAAATCACTTAGGTTGGTCAGCCTTCACAGTTATCTAAGGAATTGGTGACATTGATTAGATCACCAATTAGGTGACCATTAGGTCCATTCTGGACCACCAGACTCAATTCTAAGGAAAGGACTAAAGCCAGGCACTAATGAGTTTTTATTTGACCTGATGACAAAACAGTTCCTTCCGGAAATGTTACTAAAACAGAGCTTTTCTTGCTGAAAATGGCTAATGTTTTTGTGAGCTTGGTCAAGACTGTGTATTTTATGTTGGAGCTCAGTGCACTTAATTCTATGTACATTCTCGGGTCTGTGTTCTTCTACCCTATCTTCTAAAGGAGGTGGGAACCAGGTTCTTGCAATTCTAACAACACACAATGATTATGTCCATTGTGTCTGATGAATACTAATTTTTTTCATGCCCAGGAGAAGAACTCTAGAGTCAAAAGGATGGTTTTCCTGAAGGTTTACACGCTGAGTTCATGATGTTTGAGCCAAAGTTCTAGTTCATTCCTTACAGCTGTCGCATAGTAGTGAGGACTCCGGAAACTGCAGTCCATGTAATGGTCACCAGGTGAGCAAAAATTCCTTGGGTGTAAGGTGCTGGCTCCTAACCTCCCATGTGCATAAGAATCAACAGGGAGGGGCACCTGGGTGGCTCAGTCATTTAAGAGTCTCACTCTTGATTTCAGCTCAGGTCATTGATCTCACGGTTTGTGAGTTTGAGCCCTGCACTGGGCTCTGCACTGACAGCCTGCTTAGGATTCTCTCTCTTTCTCCCTTTCTCTTTCCCTTTCCCCTGCTTGTTTTCTCACTCACACTCTCTCAAAATAAATAAATTAATTTAAAGGGGAAAAAAAGAATCAACCAGGGAAGGGACAGTTAAAAATGTAGGCATTGGAACCCCTACACAGGCATCAATTCTGCAGGTGAGGGAGGGTGTGCATTTTAAATACCCTGGGTGATTCTGATGCAAGCAGTTTGCAATGAGAAGCACTGTCCTATAAGCCTGAATGGAAAATATTTAGACAGGTGCCTTAATCCATAGTTTTTTGGTTTTTAGATTTCCCACTCAAAATTCTATTACTTCAAATATTTTTCCTAATAAACACCTTTACGATATACAGAGATATTTAACATCATTAGTCATTAAGGGAAATGCACTTGAAAATTATAATGAGATATTATTACATACTCATTAGAAGAGCCATAATCAAAAAGACTGACAATGCCAAATGTAGATGGAGGGCATAAAGAAAATGGAACCCTCAGGTATTGCTGATGGGAATGTAAAATGGTAAAACCACTTTGGAAACAGTGGTTTCTTAAAAACATATTCTTATTATTAAACATATACTTACCATATGATCCAGTAATTCTGTTCCTAGGTATGTACCCAAGAGAAATGAAACTGTATGTCCACACAATGACTTGTAAGACATGAATGAATGTTCATGGCAACATTATTCATAAACTCCTAAACTGGAAACAGTCCAACCAATCTAAACATCTACTGGTGAATGGATAAACAAAATGTGATACCATAAAACACATGTATATAATCACATACATAATGTGATATATAATACCATGGAATATTATTCAATATTAAAAAAGAATGAGCTACTGATAAGTGGTACAATACAGTTGAACCTCAAAAACATCATTGTGAAATGAAATAAGCCAGATACTAAAGACTGCAGATCACATGATTCCATTTAGATAAAATTTCTGGAAAGGGCAAATCTATAGAGATAAAAAACAGATCATCAGTTTGCCTGGGGCTGGGAGTAGAAATTGCCTGGGGCTGTGGACCAGCAGAAGGGAACATTTTGGTGAGATGCAAATGTTCTAACCCTGGATTGGGAAAATGGATGCAAAACTCTATAAAATTACTTTAAAAATCATTAAACTCCATAGATACAAGAGATGAATTGTAAGGTATGTACTTATACCTCAAAAAAAGGTGTTTAAAGAAACCACAGGCTCTCAAAAATGGCAACAGAATGGTACTTGAGTAAATAAGTTAACTGAATTAAAAATATTTCCAAGTATTTAGGAGAGGACATTCAAAGAAGCATATATGCACATGTGATTAAGTGCCTTCTGCGCCTCTTCTCATTAGTAGGTGGTGTTTTCTCCTCAGGCTTCACCGGCTTATCCCCAACTTTTCAGATGCTCTCAGCTTTTCTCTACCTTGACCACACTAGACTCTTCGCTTCAGGCAAACAGGCAATATCGGCCTTTTAGCTTTCTTAACAGGCAGAAAGGAGCGTCCACCATTCCCTCTGACTCATCCGCTTTCTTTTCCATGTGGCAGGAGAAGAAAAAAGAGTTTGCAGCACCATCATCTGTCTCTGTGTCAGCAATTCAATTGTTCCCTTAGCAACCATCGCTGTTCCTGCCGGCTCTCTGTACGCTGCCTTCTCAAAGAGCTTTGAGCCACAGAAAATCTTGGTTCGTGCCAGAAGCGGTTTTCTAAAAAGGCCAATATCTCTTCTAGAGTGAACTATTTTTAAAACAATACTCAAACAAAACATACAGTTTTTAGACAAAAGTGATAATGGGGACAGCCCTAAGGAAACGATGCCTCTTCGGCTCATTTGCCTTCCACTCAGACAGGACTGTGTGTGCAGCCACAGACTCTGCTCTCCTCCTGGCCCATGGATGTCATGGGTCACAAGGGGAATCAGAAGTCAAGAGGGAGGCTCACACCAGGTGGGAGCAATCCAGCACCTTTCCTTTGCCGATGGAAAGATATAGAGGCATTTTTGCATTAGAAGCATTTCAGATGCACCATTTTCCATCGGACTCCTCATGGGTGCCTACTGCCCTCAATGTATTTCTATATCCAGGTGAAAAACTAAAACCAAGGTTCACTTGGAAGTGTGGTTTCCTTTAGGATTCCACCAATTATGTATTTTCCAAAAGAATCTGTAATTTTTTTTCCGGAAAAAAAAGACACATTTCATATGTTGGCCACTGTGCAAGAAGCAAGGGTGTCTCAGACAGTGAGATCATGTGAATGCTCTCTCAAGAAAACATGCCCCAAACACCCTGAGAAACATTTGGGGTTTTGTCATAGTTCCTTTTCACAGTCCATCCATCAGAATAGAATCACTCAGTAGCAAGTTGGTAGTTTCTTCTCTAGTTAATAACACTGAAAGGTATTTTATCACTGAGAACACAGTGGCTTTTCAGCCTTTCAGAGCACCTGTACTTCAAGCCGTTGATGCCAAATATTTTTTTAACTTTATTTATTTTGAGAGAGAGAGGAGAAAGAGAGAGCATGAACAGGAGAGGGGCAGAGAGAGAGAGGGAGAGAGGGAATCCCAAGCAGGTTCCATGTTGTCAATGCAGAGCCCCATGGGGGGCTTGAATTCAAGAACCGTGAGATCCTGACCTGAGCCAAAACCAAGAGTTGGACACTTACTGACTGAGCCACCCACATGCCCTGATGCCAAATATTTTTAATAAACCTCTGATGAATATTGTGTGCACTAGGAGTTGGGTGTATTACTTACAAGATTTTGGTAGGTGCCTTATTTTCATACAGGCACATATTTGGGGTTAAACTCATCTTATTTCAACTTATCCATTAAATCCGTTCTGCTCCTAATTCAGGCAGTTTTTCCTTGATATTGGCCTGAATTAAGGAGATTTTCCTGTATGTGAATTATTTTTTTAAAAAACTGTTGAGGGGCACCTGCATGACTCAGTTCGTTAGGCGCCCAGCTCTTGGTTTCGCCTCAGGTCGTGATCTCACGGTTTTGTGAGTTCCAGCCCCATGTCAGGCTCTGTGTGGACAATGTGGAGCCTACTTGTGATTCTCTCTCTCACCCCTCACTCTCTGCCTCTCCCCGACTCATGTTTTCTCTGTCTCTCTCAAAATAAACTTTAAAAAAATAAAAAATAAAAAACTGTTGACACAGGAACTGTTGACTCATGGGCTCGTAAGAAAGGAGGAAATCCTCTGGTGTGTTTTATTAACCTCCAAGGAGAGAGACTCGACTCATGGTCTATAAACATGTGCTCCTGCCACTGTGGCTGCTGGGAATCTCAGTTTTGTGGCACGATGTCCCCAAACCAGTCCTTCAAGGTGTTTTGAGAGGTTATATTTAGGCCAATCCACTCCCTTCGGGTTTCCCAAAATAATACTAAGTCACCAAGAATGAGAAACTCAGACCACAAGTTAAGGTTTGGAGTCTACTCAGAACACCGTAAGGATAAAATTTTCAGGCAATTTAGCACAGATATCCTACAAGTAAACACCACCAGCCTTTCACCACACACAGAAAGATGAAGACCCATTTAGTTTTCAGTTCAGCCAGGGTAAGTTAGGGAGTCATACCTATTTGAATCTGCCTTGGAGGAATCAATGCATTTGGTTTTACCATGACAAAGGAAGAATAGAAGTCTTCTTATTTCCTCTCTCCTTAGTGGGAACTGTCACTTTGAGATTCAGGCAGGCAAATGTGCCTAAATCAGTTGTCACAGAGCTGCTGAAAAACCAGGTTTTTCTCTTTAATGTCTGTGGGCATCAGCTTTGTCGCCTGCCAAGAAAGAGAGCGGGGTGGCAATGAACATCCTCCAACCTCCCTCCGTGGCTACCATATCTGTTTATAGCTACTTTCTTCTGGTGGTGGACTGTGTAATTCCCCGATTTTCAGCGTGTCTGCCCCAGCTGCCAGGACCTTCTCTGGGGCCCTTTTTTTTTTCCTCTGGGAACCAAGCAGTTTCTCATTCACTATCCACACATGGCGATTCTCACGAACTCTTCTCATCCCCATCAAAGTCTGAGTCAGGTGTTAAAGAAAAGAAGAAAAATATACACACAGACACATGCATATTAATATATGCATATATAAAAATATGTGTTTTTAGAAAAGAGTCAAAGGACTGAAGTAGCCCAGAGCTTAGTGCTCAGAGTCTCCAAAGTGATTCTCCTCAGCAGGAAGTGACCCTGTCAACTTCCTGCTCTGTCTCGTGGGGCCCATCATACATCCTGTTGCTGGTGGGTGAGACTTGCCTGCCACAGACTTGCTTTCTAGGCTGGATGACCAAGGAGGGATCTCCTAACTGCAATTTCTATGTCAAGTAAGGGGGCAGTTTACCTCAAGAATGGGTGTGTTACCAGACAAAGTCTCACACATGGTCCCTTACCAAGAACTACATGTAAACAGCCTCTATGTCCAGTGGAAATCTGCCCTGAGTTAAAGTCTGCAGGACAATCTAAAGCTACTCTTCTGCCAAAGCTGGCCCATTGTTTTACAAAAGATCCTATTAGTCTAAGGTTTCTGACACTCATTCAGGAAACAGAAACAGGAATACCCTCCCCCACCCTACCCCATGCGCTTGTCTCTAGTTTTGTCAACCACTCCTTTCCCTGGCCCATCAAGAACAGGTCAGAGCCGAGATAGTCCCCATGGCAGGTGAAGGGTTCAGGCTGTGCCTTGGAGTTTTCTTCTAAAGAAATGAATGGCTGATGATCAACGTAATACTGACATTCATTGTTGAAAATGGGTTTCTGGGCTATGGGGTGTTGTGCCCAGATGTGTATGTGGGGGAATAGAAATGGGGGCAATCAAAATAGGAAAGGAATATAAAGACCATATTTGTGAATGTATGTAAATTTATGAATACATGCATACATTAAATTATACTAAAATATTTGAAGAGATTTGGAAAATGCAGAATAGTTCTAGGAAAAAAATAAAACCTACAACTTTACTTCCCAGAAAGAACTCTTGCTCACATTACAGTATATTTCACTCTCTTGTTTGTTATATTCATGTAATCTAAGCTTCAGTTTTGTAACCTGTTCTCTTTTCAGTTAGTAATATTTATTGCAGACCATTTTTATGTAGTAGCTGAGAGCCTCAGGCAGGGTTGAGCTCCTTATACCCTTCCAGTAACCGCTAGACTGATTCATCACTTATTTTAAGACCTATGATGCAGCATTTGGTCTGGGTCTGGCGTTAGTGATGGACTCACTCAGTCTTCAGATCCACAGAATTATAGCCCGTTAGAACTAGAAGGGATCATGAGTGATCTTGGGAGTCAAACCCTTCACTTCACAAGTAAGAAAACTGAGACCTGAATCAGAGGCAAACACAGGACTGGATCTGCATTTCCTGCTCCTCGTCTACTTCCCCAACACCACGGCCACAAGCATGAAAGTGCTTCCCTCTCGAAGCAAACAGAGCAGCAGAGGATTCAAGGTGGGAAAGGTGGGTAGCCTCTCCAGGATTTCATTTAGTGGTGGTCACAACCTCCCCCAACAGGAGGGGCCATGGCTGGTGCTCCATGAGGGGTGGCCTGGGGTCCAGGAGGATGTACCGTGGATACACAGCCCCTGTCTCATACAACCCAGAGAAGATATCCTCCTACTGCAGGGAATGGGGCCTCAGGTGCTGGAGGCACAGCTCTGCCTCCGATCTGCAGAATCAGACCACTTCTTACCACCTCCTCCACCACCATCCTGTTCAGAACACCTTCTCTCTCCTGGATTACTGCAATAGTTCTTTATAGGGGTGCTGTGCCCACCCTGCTCACCACAGCCCCCACACTGATCTCCTGTAATAGCCAGTGAGATCCCTTTAAAACATAATTCTCAAAACCTGCAGTGGCTTTCTACCTTATTTTGAGTAAAAGCCAAAATTCCTACAATGTTTACAGAGCCCTTTACCACCTATTTGCCTCTCTGTGCTCCTACTTTCCTCTCCAATCACTGGGCTTCTGCCATTCTGGCCTGCTTGATCTTTCTGAAACTTATCTTGCAGCCATTGTACTTGCTGTTCCCTCTGTCTGGAAAGCTCTTCCCCACACACAGTCCTCATCTGCATCTCATCGGCTTTGGGTTTTGGCTCAAGCATGACATTCTCGGGGTGTGGGGGGGGTGTGGTTTCCCTGAGAATTTTAAGTGGGGGCTCTAAGAATTTTTTTAAAAAATTTAATGTTTTATTTATTTTTGAGAGAGACACACACACACAGAGCATGAGTGGAGGAGGGGTAGAGAGAGAGGGAGATACCAAATCCAAAGAAGGCTCCAGGCTCCTGGCCATCAGCACAGAGCCCGACGTGGGGCTTGAACTCATGAGCCATGAGATCGTGACCTGAGCTGAAGCTGGATGCTTAACTGACTGAGCCACTCAGGCATCTAGGGAGCTCTAGGAATTTTAAATGCTTTCCTTCTAGAAATCTCTGCTCTCATTATCCTGATCTACTTTTCCCTAGTCCTTTTCACTATGTGACTGACCATATATTCTACTTCTTTTTCATTGTCTGTTTCCCTCCTCTAGAGAGCAAGTGCTGGGAAGGCTGGGGTTTTTGTCTGTGTAAGTGGTCAAGGTCCTTTTGCTGCAAGCACTAGAAACCAACTGCAGCTAGCTTGAAGGAAAGGGTGGCAATTTACTACAAAGACTCATGAAACCCAAGGATAGGAGGGAAGCCTGGCCTCAAGAAGGGGTTGGAACCGAGGCGCCTGGGTGGCTCAGTTGGTTAAGTGCCCAACTTTGGCTCAGGTCACGATCTCTTGGTTCATGGATTTGAGCCCACATCAGGCTCTGTGCTGACAGCTTGGAGCCTGGAACCTGCTTCGGATTCTGTGTCTCCCTTTCTCTCTGCCCCTCCCCCACTCATGCTCTGTCTCTCAAAAATAAATAAACATTAATTTTTTTTTTAAAGAAGAGGCTGGGACTCAGAAAGCTCTTGTTCTCCTGTTTACCTCTCCCTGTAAGTCTGCTTCTTTCTTCTCTCTGCTGGCTTTTCCTGCTTCTCTAAACCACGTAACAGAACATGATCACCCCCAGCTCCCATTCATTAGTCAACTACTATTTGTTAGACACAGTTCACGCTGGGCACTGATCTAGGTGCTCAGCCTGCATCAGTAAACAAATTAGAGCCTTGCCCTCATGGAGTTTACATTCTATCTAGCAGGAGAGATGGGGTACAAATGTAATCAATGAGCATGTACTATGACAAGTTAGATATGAAGAACATGGGGAAAGAAAAGGAGAGCAGAGTAAGGGGCTCAGGGGACCTGGGGTAGAGGGTGAGGAAGGCAGGATGCAATTTTGAATTTTCATCAGAGTAGATTCCAGTGAGAGGATAAAATACGAGGGAAAGCTTCCAATCATCACAGAGTTAGAAACCCACTTTTAAATCCACAAAGGAGACATCAAAAGGCAGGGTCAAAAACACAAGCATGATTTCTGGAGGCCAACTCCTAAGGATGAGATGATAAAGTGAAGGTCAGTCCCCAGAGAAGGGGAAATTACCTTGAGCTGGAAAGACATCTCCAAATACATCTGCCACTGAAGGGATTGAGGGGCCCTTTGTTCATGCCACTGAAGTGCCCGTGGAGACGTTAACAGTTAAAATAACAATCCCAATCTAATTGAGTTGTTCAGGCAACCTCACCTGTTGGAGGTCTGTGGTAAACCAGTCCCTCCATTCTGGCACATTTGTGGGAAGGCATTGTGTTGCTCATTTCCTGCTGAATTGCCCAAAAACAAGAAGACAGAGATGGTGATATCACAAAGAAACTTGCTGAATGCGAACCGACTGAGAAAATAATGTTCCTCATCCCCAACTGTCAGACTTGTTTCTGCCTCCTGGGGAAGGGCTGCCCAATTTCAGGACAAGCAGACCCGTTTCTCTTCTCTACCCTAAGGATTTTCTCCTTGAAAGAGCAAAAAGTCACAAAGAATTAAGGGAGTGAGGGGGAATAAGACAAGAGACACACTAGATGATATAATGGTAGAAGCCATGAGATTCAGGTTATTTCCTTCTGAGGTAGACAAAAATAGAAATGGAAAATTTGATAAACCCCAAGTCATCTGCTGCTTTGCAAGAAAAGCCTAAGAGAATTTTAAGCCTGGAGGGCTGCCTCAGAGGACCCTCCTCAGAAGTTTACAGCCTTATCTGAATTGTTAGCTTTGGAAAAGGAGAAAAGTAATATTTATAAAATTATGAATTTAGAAACGTCAGGGTCTCATTATTAGAGCCAAGTAAAGTAGGAATCTTCTGGAGTCTAAAAGCAGAATGCAGTTCATCTCTGTGAAATCACAGCAGAGCTCTAGGCTAACTTTGAGTACAGAGATTCCCCACCATGCACCCTAATCCACCAGCATTTGTAGACAGTGGAGACTGAGTCTCCAATATGCAGGACTCCTTGCCAATGGATGAAGATGCCACAGGTAAGCTAGAGAGATGGCTGAACCAAAGAATTTTCTGTTTCCTATAGCCAAAAGAAGAATAAGTGTATATTTTGTCTCCTGGTCCCTTGGGTGCCTTTTATGGGGACCGACTGCCTAAGTCAAGCCTGACAAATAAGCAAGTGGGTTACCTGAAAGAAAGTCCTGATTCTGCCTTTCACCCATCCAAAGAAGCCAGAGGCTATTCGCAGCTCTTGGTGGACGGAAGAGGCAATGTCCCTGGGTCACCTTTGATCATCTGCCTCCTCAGAGTAAGCAACTGATGCATTCTTATAAGCCAAACTGAGTATTTGCAAGAGTCAAAATTGGAAAAATGTTTTCTGATTTACCTTTTGAATCTCGAGGGAATTCTAAGCACTGACTAGCCTGCAGATACAGGCTATTAGAGTTACCTGGGCTTCCATGGTTTGAAATAGATCCCCCAGAGATCCCTTCCACTCCCACCTCTCCTCTGATTATTCAAGGGACCACACAGCAAGGACCTCAAAAGTGTTTGAGAGAACCCTAAGGCCATTAGAGGCTGGTCTATAAAGCCTGGGAATTTTGGCCTTATAAATCCAGTAGAGAAATGTCCCCAGAGGTTTTCTAGAGCAGAAGAAAAGCCTCACAATTTCAGTGGGCCCTTCTTTTTACAGAAAGTTCCATCTATGGAGCTGCCAGAGGTTAGTTTTTCTGCTGCATGTTGCCACATCTGTAAGTCAGACTTGAACAAGGACGGCCAGCTCTGCCTGAAGTGGGTCCGCCCGCGGTGCCAGTCTCCCATAGACTTGTATCCAAGGGCTGCTGGATGGCCTTGTGGAGTTCCCTGATCGTTTTCCCAGAGCACCGTTGCCCAGCCTTGGCCCTCCTCCCCCGGGAATCAAGGCTTGGCCCTGCTGCTGAATAATCCATTCCTCTTTGAGAAGTAACACGACCAGAGCACTTCCTCTTTTCAAATTGCAGGGCCCCTGGATTTCCCAGAGCCCTTGCTGAATTCCTGGAAAGATGGCAACAGGAAGCTGTCAAGCTGAGCGAGAGAGCACAGGGAGTCAGGCAGCATCCCAGGGCCGGCTGGCTGCCCCGGCTCAGTTACCGACACCACTCAGGAGACATCATTGACATGAAGATGACTTTTTTTTTTTTTTTCACTTGAGTGGCTTCAAGGAATTGTAAGGGGGCAGCAAGTAAGGACTAGATGCAGCCTGCTATAAAAAGAATGCGTGGTGATTATGAAAAAATCCATATTCCTTTGTGTGTGTGGATCACTCAAGGCCAGTTTTGATCCAGGTATGAAACCACGGTGCCTGCACTGGGAAAAGCATAAGCTTTAGAGCCATATAGACTTAAGTTCACGAACTCCATCACTTCTTAGTAGGTAGCCTTGGGCAAACCATTTACCGTCTCCAGCCTCAGAGAGCCTGCTTTTTTATCTGTGAAATAAGGATGGCAAATATCCACTTGCAGGAAGGATTACTGTAACCAGACTGAAGGAAAGGTGGAAAACTCAGCACAATGCCTGGCACACTGTAAGTCAGTAAATGATAGTTACAGCTGCTACTGCCATTTTTAATACAAGCAATGGCCGTAAAGGTAATTTTAAAAACTGAATGATTTGGAGAGGTGTATTAGAAGACCCCTTCTCTGGGGGCCCAGCTGGCTTAATTGGTAGAGCATGTGAATCTTGATTTCCGGCTGTGAGTTCAAGCCCCATGGTGGGTGTAGAGCTTATTTAAATTACAAACACCACCACCACTAACAAAAAAGCAACTCCTTCTCTAATGCCAGAGACGTTAATGGAGTGGCCATATGGATATACAAAATATGGCAGCTGGCATTGGTTGGCCATTCCTAACCCTCTTTCCTCCTTGTTCCTTTACTGTGGAGGCCAGGAAACCTCCCTGGCAACAAAAGATTTCCATAAGACACAGTCTTGGCCAATAAGATATAAGCAATGATGGGCTCCCCTCCCCACCCCCACCCCCATAAAGATATGGTTAACACCACTCTTCCTTTCCTTCTTCCTGCCCTGAATGTGAATGTGTTGCTTGGAGTAGAGGCAGCCATATTGTAGCCATGAAGCAGCAAGCTACATGGTAATGATGTTTAAAGAGAACAAGAAAAACATTTTTGGTTCTCATTGACATTGTTTAACTGCTGTACCAGTCCTGGGTTACCTACTTACAGACTTCTTTTGTAAGAAAAATGCCCTTCTATTTGTTTAAGTGACTCAGATGGGTTTTCTGTTGTTTACTGCTGAAAACATTCTTATCTGATAAAAAGTTTTGTGATAAGCTTCTGAAATACCTTGCTGATGTAGCAGAAAAATCCACAATGACTTTGACTTCCTAATCAACTTTTCAGAAGCACAGGCTTTGTAGGCATTAAAAAATTCTAAATTATTAATGAAAATGAATATGTATCTATGAATGTATGACACACACATATACTTATATAGTAGCTCATGAAACCTGAGAGTTTTGCTTTGGATGCAATTCTTGACTTTGAGAGTACACATGTACATCACAATCATGGTGGATCTCTTTAAACATGCCCATGCCTGGAGACAGGCCCTCCGATGAGGTCAGAGCATCACAAAGTTTTAAAGTTGTACAGATATCTGTGAGGGATGGGGCCAAGTGAGAACTATGCCAGAACCTTCTTTAGCAGAGACCTAAACTTAGCAAATCCTGTCTCCTAGGTACTAACACCCCCACAAGTCATCCTGGAAAGAAAAAAGTAGCCTTTCGAGCAGCATGGCATAGCTCTAGTATTTAATTCAATAGCATTATTATACATAAAATTTTTAACAGTTGTCAGGCTCCATAAAACACAGGATTTATATGTGATCTCCTACTGTAAGTTACACAGGCTTCCTCTTTAGTTTTGTATAACGTTTCATCTGGATAAGCCAGCATTCAACCAGCACAGGGACCAGAAATACCAGAACTACTGCATTATGACCTTATTTAAATAACTTGGATGACCATGATAGAAACTCAATAAAATAGGATGGGGCTCACCAGCAAAGTCCCACGTGTGTCCATATGGACAGACTAGAGCTCCTCTGATGAGAAGACAGCCAGCTAACTCCTCATCTTTGGAAATGTTGCTATAATGTGATAGAAAGTGCCCACATGGTATGATCAGAGTCACTCACATTGCTGACCCAACGTGTTTACTTTGAATTTGTAATTTTTCAAATTATATGTAGTTTTATTTGTCAGTATTATGTACTTGCTTAAATTTCCTGTACAGATTTTTAAATGACATATTTATATGCATAAATAAATATTCATAAGGTCTTGAGTTTTTTGTTTTTGTTTTAGCCAGCAGCAAAATGTTTGTTTTATCAGTCAAATCTGTTAGCTTATTGATTAAGCTTCTATTCTAGTATTAGGTGGCAGTTATTGCTAAATAATCTTAAGTTCATATATGGAATATTGATCAACCTTAATCAACCACCTTTGAGAAATAATGGCTGGAGTTCACATTATGTACCTGTTGACACAATTTTACAGCAGCCGATTCTCACATTGCATTTTTAGTTCTCACTAGTA
Organism: Crocuta crocuta; assembly: GCF_008692635.1. NCBI lineage: Eukaryota > Metazoa > Chordata > Mammalia > Carnivora > Hyaenidae > Crocuta > Crocuta crocuta. The sequence continues at coordinate 951,966 of NW_027551567.1, forward strand.
ATAATAATGGTATAACTTTCATGAGCTCTAACAGTATATGTGCTGTATTCTTTATGGGAATAATTTTATTTAATCCTCACTTCAATCCAATGAGCAAGAGTAACATTATCATGACCATTTTAGAAATGAGTAAACTGAGTTTAGGAAGTTAAACTACTTTGAAGTCACAAAGCCTGAGGCTGGTAGAGCCAGGCTTTGAACCTTGTAATTTTTAAATTAAAAGAAAATTGTTATGGGGCACCTAGGTGAGTCAGTTGTTTGAGTGTCCAACTCTTGGTTTTGGCTCAAGTCATGATCTCGAGGTCGAGAGATCCAGCCCTACATCAGGCTCTGTGTTGAACGTGGAACCTGCTTGGGATTCTCTCTTTCTCCCTCTCTCCTTCTCTCTTCTCTCTTCAAAAAAATTTGTTATAAGCCTAGGTAACTTTTTATACCAAAGTCTACCCTCTTACTCATCATGCTGTGTTAGCATCTTTTATCATCCACACTTATCAACCTTAGTTTTCTTTGGGGCATATTGTAAGAATTTTTAACAATTCTTCTATTATAAATCACCGTCAACAAACCCTTCAGCCATATTCTGCTGCAGCATCAACTTTAAAAAATCTTTTCCAAATAGATACAGCATGGGTCTGTTGTCACACTTCATCCCATGATCACACTAACTGTGAAGTCACTTCCACAGATGCTGGTGTGATGGGATGAACGTAGTTTTAGATCGGATGCTTTGCTTCTGTGACCCAGGCTGGACATTTAATCTCTTTAAGTGATACCATGCACATCTCCAAAGGGGAGGTATTCACACTTCCTTCTTGTCCCCTAGCGTTATGCTGATGGCTACTCAAGTCAGTGCAGGTAGGAAGCACTGCGAGAACTATAGAGATACGTGTGCATTTTGCAGCTTTCTTTCAACACAACTCTCCTCACTAGTTTCACTCTAATTCATGGTCACAAGTCTCCAGTGCCCTTCAGCACCACCTGGGAGCTCTGCCCCACTCTGAGTGTTTGCTCTCCCGTTCTTCTAAGTGACTGTTGTACATCGTCTCTCTTCACACCGTCCCTACCCCAGTAATAACTGGTGATCTTGCCCCATGCTTCCTCAAGAAAACCGAAGTGACCAGAAAGGCCTCCTTCATCATGTGACCACCCAAACTAATGCCCTAAGTCCTCAGTGGCTTCCTTCCAATCACCAAGGATCAGGTGACCCACCCCCTTCACACCAACTGCCCCTTGCTCCCATCCTCCCTCACCCATCTCAGGGACTTTGTTCCTCCAATTTTTCCTTCCCTTCAGCATCATCCATTTCACTTTCTTTACCAGAGTATGATCTTGTACTTCTCATGTTAAAAATACAGATAGAAAAAAAATCCTCTCTTGGCTCCATTTTCCCACACAGCCACACCCCCATTTCTCTACTCTCTTTAACAGCAATACTTCCTGAGGGAGTTTCTAATTGGCCACTGCCTCCACTTCCTCATCCCATACTCCCTCCTCAGGCCACTTCTGATGGCTTCCTGCTCAACAGTGCTTTATGTTGTAGAAGCCAGTGTTCATCCCCTGCCTTCGTTATACTCAGCCTCTCAGCAGAAGTCAACAGGGTTCACCAGCCCCTCCTTTTAGAACACTTTCTTCTGACTCTCAACACACTCTCCAGGTTCTGCTTCCCACTTGTTGGTTGTCTCTTGTTCAGCTCTTTCACTAAATTTGCTTCATTTTTCTGAGCTGTAAATGTCAGAGTGGCCTAGGATTGGTGCAATGACCCCTTCTCTTCCAGGTATGCACCCACGCTCTAAGTGGTCTCATCCAGTATTAGGGCTTTAAATGTCATCTATACACCTGCCACTGCCTACACCAACTGTTAAGACTATTAAGCACTGCCACACGGATGTTAAAGCAAGCCTCTCAAACTTATGGTCAAACACAGTTCTTGATTTTCCCTTCCAATTCTCCACCAGTCTTCTCTCTCTCTGAGTAAATGGTACTATAATGGTATCACCAACTGGTGTCAATAAAAGGTACTACTTGCTCATGAAAAAAATCTGGAAATTACCCTTGATAACTTTCTTTGATTCATTCCCACATCCAAACTATGAGCAGAACTTCTTAAGTCCACCTGTAAAACATAGGCTGAATCTATCCATTTCTCCCAATCCCTCTGCCGACACACTTTGGAACCAAGCCATCCTCACCTCTCTAGTGGAATACGTCAATAGCCTCCTAACTGTTCTCCTTGCTTTGTTCAAATATTTTCCATGGTTTAGAGAGCTCTACCTGATCAGGCATCCTGCCTGCCTCTCAGATCTCACATCCTGTCATTTTTTCTCACTTTCCCTGCTCAAATCCAGGCTGGGGATATTTCTGTCCCTGAAACATACCAAGCCCATGGTCAGCTTAGCCTGGATGCTGGTTCTCTACTTGGAAAGCTCTTCCCTTCAACTTTGCATACTTGGCTCTTCCTTGACATTCAGTCATTAGCTTCAACGTCACCTCCTCAAGGAAGCTTTCCCTTACCACCCCAATCTTTTCTTCTCTTATCCCCCCAATACTAATTCTTTTTTTTTAATTCATTTATTTATTTTGAGAGAGAGCGAGAGCAAAAAAATGGGGCAGGAGCATAGAGAGAGGGAGAGAGCGAATCTCAAGCAGACTTCATACTGTCAGCACAGAGCCCAAAGTAGGGCTCAAATCCATGAACCGTGAGATCAAGACCACAGGTGAAATCAAGAGTCAGACACTTAACCAACTGAACCACCCAGATGCCCCTCACCCAGTGGTAATTCTATGCAGACCACTTACCTCTCCATTTTTTCTTGTTTATCTTAGGCTCCCACTGTACTGTTAGCCCGAGAACAGGTATTTTGCCATATTCACAGCTGTATCCTTTATGCTTAGATAGTACTGGCTCAATAAATAGTTGCTAAACAAAGCAGGGTGTTTGTTATATATTTTGAAAATTATGTATACTACCTCCATATTGAAATAAGTCTCCTAGCAATAGAGAGATTCTTCCTTTCACCAATCGTGAGTACTCTTTCCTATATAACTCCAGAGTTTTCTGTCCTGAGGATCATTCTGGTTATATTCTGAACAATAGATATTTTGTTTCAGTTCCTTCTTTCTAGTGAGCCAAGCTCATTAAGCCCCTTCCCCATTAGGACCCTTGGGGACCAAGGCAATTACTAAGAGGACAATGGGCATTATATGCTCCTACACTTCCCAGAAACGACGCCTGCATCTCATATATGGCAGGGCGCCCGTATGCAGTGATTATTTTTATCTTCATTGTTTTGACACCACTGATGAAATATCTTCCTATGCCAATTCCTAAAAGCCATGCAATAGCAATAGTTGTCATAAGTTAGGGACCAGAAGAGAAGTTTGATCCTGCTGTCTCCTGCCAACTCCAGGTGGGGTCTCTGATTTGCCATTTGAGTTCTCTGTGGCAGCTGCTACTCTTTGAATTTAGAGTGGCTCTTTCAAGTTTGTGAATGAAGCACGGGGCCTGCAGAATCAGAAACCTGAGCCTCCGTCCCGCTGGTAACCAGTCTTCACAATTTCCTGCATTAGTCACATTCATGAGCTGTGGTGAAACTCTAAGGACAATGTGTTGTAAAAGAGACATGATCTGATCCACAAAATTCATACCTGTCGTCATCTTTCATCCACACCAGGGGGCCTGTCAATAGGACTAACCTTCAAAATTGTCCTCAAATGCTTAGGAATATTGTATCTCCCTGTTAAGCCACATAAAGGGAACTAGTTACACCAGGGAGGATGTGAGGATGTATGCTGACATAAAAAACCAAGTTTCTCCCAGTGTCTGCGATCTCCGAGAGGTCGTGCCGCTTGCTGCAGATTCGCAGGAGCAGATGTGTGCGGTGAGGGTTGCTGCTCGGAGGCACCACTGGGCAGATGGATTCATTACACCACCTAATGAAAAGCGGTGATTCGCTGTGGCCTGAGGGAAGGCAGGTTAGAGTCATAAAGATGATATAGGGACTTGGACATGTGTGCATGCAGAGATGTGCAGATGGGAAAATGACGGGATGGTTCAGGTAACAAGATGCTTGTGCTTCTCTCAGAACTGCCAAGAGAACTCCACCTGCATCAGGTTCATGTCCATACTCGCTGCTGCATGGGAGCCAGTGTGACTAGCAGCCTCGAGGTGCCATGACCATCAGTGATCACTGGCAATAAATACACTCAAATTGAAACAATGAATGGAAATAGGCAGTAGATTCAGAAGGGTACAGTGTGGTGGTATCTTGTTTCCTGTTAATTACCAGCTGGTGACCTTGGGCATTCTTTTTATAACATTTATTTATTATTGAGAAACAGAGAGAGACAGAGCAGGAGCAGGGGAGGGGCAGAGAGAAGAGGAGACACAGAATCTGAAGCAGGCTCCAGGCTCTGAGCTGTCAGCACAGAGCCCAATGCTGGGCTGGAACCCACAAACTGCGAGATCTTGACCTGAACTGAAGTCAGACACTTAAGCGACTGAGCCACCCAGGTGCCCTTTGGGCATTTTAATTAACTTCTTGAGCCTCAACTTACTCATCTATAAAATGAAGGTAATAATAGTACCTTCTCATAGTATCTCATATGGTTAACATGAGAGTTAAATGTTAACATATACAAAACCCCTCAATACCATGCCTGGTATAGGGTAAGCCTTCAATAAATGGTAGGTATCATTGCTATTTTTATTTAATTATTAGGCACTTAAATAACCTCCATTGCATCACTGCTGATTTAATTAAGTTGAAATCCTTTCTGAAGCTTACATAGCCTTTTGTGAATTGGCCCCTGTTTGTCTCAGATCTCACCCCATATCACTCTTTTTTGACTACCCTGTTTGAACCACATCAGAAGTCTTTTTGTCCCTGAAACACACCAAACTCACTCTCATCTTAACGTCTTCCTATAGATTAGAAAAATAAGCCTATATGCCATGTTTATTTGCTCAGTAAGGAATGTGATAGTCAATATAACGAAGACCGAATTCCAAGTACAGGGTCCAGGAGAATATGTTGATGGAAGGAAATAAACTTTCTTAATGTAGCGCACCTTGGATTTCAGTGCTTGCAAGCAGGAAATCAGTTCTGTGAAGTTGACAGACCAAGCAAGGTGCTTACAATCTCTTGGACATAAAGAGAACTATATCTAGATAACTAGTTGGTTAGCCCTATTGTGCCAATGAGAAAACTGAGTTTTAGAGAGGGTAACCTTGACAGAAACAACTTGTAACTAGTGGAGCTGGATCTGGACCCACTCCCGACTTCAAGAGTTCTTCTCTTTAACTAACATCCTCTATTGGCATAGAGATTTTCAACATAGGTTCTCTCATTATTTGGAGGGGATGTCAGATCCTATCCCACCTATGGAAAGAGCTTTCTAACCAGAAGGGGCCATTCAGAAAACTAATGTTGAATCACTAGACTCGTCCTGAAACATTGGTCTAATACAACTTGCCTCCCCAGACAAATGGCTTAGAGAACCAACCTGGCCTATCTCTGCCCCACGGGTGCCTTGGCTCTTCTGGCACTGGATCTGCTTCCTAAAAACCCAGTTCCCTGACTCTCAGCAGCCTTAGGGCCTACGATCCAACTTTCCATCCAGAGTCCCGTCTTCTGTCTTTTCTCTCCTCACCTCTTGGCACACACTCTTTCTTCCTTTACCAAAGATCTCCTAGTAGCCATTATATCCCTTGCTACTTAAAGAAGAATTCATGGTATCCCTCAGAGGCTTGTTAGAAATGCAGAATCTCGAGCCCTCTACTTGTGAATCTGAATCTAAATTTTAAAAAGATCTTCAGATGATCCAGAGCCCATTAAGGCTCGAGAAACACTGATCTTGCCCATTTCTGGACAAAACCTCCACCAATTCCAGAGGTAATAAATTAGCCCCGTTGGATCTGTCACTCTGATTTCCCAGCCCTTGTACAATCTGAACATCTGCCTCCAAAAGCCCAAATCAGCATTTTACAGTTTCACCTGGCTTTTCTGCTGTTTCTTCCATAAGCCCAATGATTCAACCCAGAGGCAATTAATTGGATTTTCTGAATAAGAGCAAAAGAGAGATGAGAGACCATTCTTTTTTGTTTTTTTTGAGAGACCATTCTTAATAGTACTTAGGCATGTTATTCACATGTCAATTGATATGAGCCTCAGTCATTATTGTTGAGTAATATGTCATAGATAGATATAAATTCGGTACACCGTCCTGTGCTAGGGGAGTATAGTGATTTCTATTTAGGAAATAGACACAATAAGCAGGGAGTTGTATCATAAGCTTTTCCTGCCTACTTCTGATGTTTTCTTCTAATGATGCATAATTTTGTCCATCCCTTTAAGTTCAATGGCTGTTACAATAATCTATTTTATTTTATTATTTTTTAATGTTTATTTATTTAATTATTATTTTTAATATTTATTTATTTTGAGAGACAGCGTGTGGGAGCAAGCACAAGTGGGGAGGGCAGAGAGAGAGAGGGAGAGAGAATCCCAATCATGCTCTGTGCAGTCAGTGCAGAGCCTGATGCGGGGTTCGATCTCATGAACTGTGAGATCATAACCTGAGCTGAGATCCAGGGTTGGACACTTAACCAACTGAGCCATCAGGCACTCCAAAATAATCTATTTTAAAACTAAGTTAAAAGTATTCGTATTTGCTGTATTTGTTGCATAAAGATAGTTCCAGGAAGGTTAAGCATATTATTCCAGACTGCAATTAGAGTTCATGTGTTTCTTTTTTTTTCTTAAGTAGGCTTTACAGCCACTGTGGAGCCTAACACAGGGCTTGACCTCATGACCATGAAACCAAGAGTCAGATGCTTAACTGACTGAGCCACCCAAGCACCGCAGAGTTCATAAATTTCTTAATCCTGGACATGTACATGGTCTAGAAGTAATATTAGTACTTTGAAATAACAATAGCAACTACATTGATCAAGGTCCCCATTTATTCACAAATACTATTGCTAGATATTATGAGTCAGGTATTATTTGTATGTTCCTCTTCCAGAAAACCAAGTCCTGCAAAGAGGTGGCAGTCATGATTGAACCTCAGTAATAGTCCAGCCAGTCAAACCACCCTCTGCTTACCCCCCAGTACATACATAGACAGTAATAGTAAATGTGGGTTCACTGCTAGATGGGCTAAAAATAAAATAACTTCGGTCAAATGCAACCACATCAGAGATTTCACACTGAAAAAGTCAGTTTTAGAAAAGGAATGTGCTGAAAGGTCAGATGGAAGTTTCCTCTTTCCCACACTCAAGAGCTCAAAGAGTGAATAAATATGTCCTTCTGCTATGGGGGCTAGGCACTTCAAGAAGGTGGCTGTGGGCAGGAGTGATCACTCCTCTGATCTACAGAAACTGTTTTAAGAAGAAACATGAAAGTGCAAGGATTTGGGGAGGTGGGAGTTAGGTGATTTTCCACCAGCTGAGGTCAAGTGCAGAGGACCTCATTTATTTCCTATATAAATCTCAAGTCAATTTTCTAAAAGAGAAAAAAAAGGTAGTGAGTTGGTTGCTTGAACTGTCCAGGCCTGCTGAATTTTTCTGTTCTCTTTGTTTGCATTATCTGTCCAAGTGAACTTCTCATCACCCAGCACAGGGATGAGAAAAATTAGACAACATTTCTAACACAGCCACTAATTATCAGAAAGTTCTGCATTTTTCTAAAGTTCATTCACTTTTCCTCAGAAACTCTGACTTTGTTAATAAAGATTAGACCATAAAATTGTACTTTGAGGTAAATATTAAACTAGATCAACCCACCGTTGGGCAGCCATTTCTTTCCAGGAAATGAAATGAGTAATTAGAAAAATGTAGAAACATTTTCCACAGTCCTTGCTTCCTGCTCTACCTTTTTTTTTTCTTGTTTAATTTCCTCATACAAAGTACTTCTTATGACGCTAGTTCTTAATGAGGAGCCTTATCTCTTGCTCTGAAATAATTGACCAGGTGAAAGGTGTTCTCTGTTTTAATTCTGCTTCTTGAAATGTTGCTTTTGTCTTTTTCCCTTTTTCTATTCTCTCTTTTAAAGGAGTTGACTGAACATCTCAAATTTGTTATGCTAATGTAGAGTAATAAAAATATGTGTTCAAATTGTTTCATTCTACCATCTTGAATGTTTCTAAATGGCCATTTATCTATAATTTAATATTAAAAGCTTTAAATGTAAGATTAACTTAAATGAGTTCTATGGGGAGAAAGGCAACAGCTTACGCAGAGGAGTCTATTCTATTTTTTATTCCAGTTGAACATTCATTGCCTTCCCCTCTTTTCTGCCTCAATTTTTCCTCTCCACAGGATGGATATTAACTGTTTGAGGACACAGACTTAGGTGTTTTATTTTTGTAGCTTTACACTAACCCAACAATGCAATTTATAGCATTTACAAGGAGACTTCCATGTTCTAATCAATTGTAGCTCTTCTGCTCTGAGTACCAGCACCAGACATTGTATTTCCCGTGAGCCTTTGATTAACACAGCACCAATGCTCCAAACAGAAACTGAAAAAACAGGAAAGACATAAAGCTTACTTTTTCCAGCACTGACATCATGCTGGTCTAGCAGTAAGGAACAGAAAGAAATTGCACAGAGAAGTTGGCTATCAACACATGGCTGGTTCTTTGAGACGGATCTGAGTTTTCCACTTGAGGGCTTTTAAGCACTCAGAATGGAATGCAGTATCTCAAAGCATTCCACGCAATGGACTGTGCTGTTAAAGAAGACTGGCCTGGAAGAGCTTTACTATTCGAATTAAAGCTGGAGTTGGAGGTCTGTGAGGGTCCATGTCTGTGCTCTGAAAGAGCCTTGTCCAAAGTGTGTCAAGAAAGAAACTTGAAATGGCCAGCAAACATCAAGATTCACTCTTATTTGGGTCTTCTGGGTGGCTCAGTCAGTTAAACATCTGACTTTAGCCCAGGTCATGATCTCGAGGTTTGTGGGTTTAACAGCTGACAGTTCAGATCCTGGAGCCTGCTTCTGATTCTGTATCTCCCTCTCTCTGCCCCTGCCCCACTTGCACTTGCTCTCTCTCCCTCTCTCTCTCAAAAATAAGAATAAGCATTCAAAAAATTTTTTGGAAAAGATTCAGTCTTGTTTCATAATGAAAAATGTTAAAAACCTCAACATCACACAATTGAGAGGCTAGAAAAGTCCTGGCCATAGAAACAAACACATTTACAAAATAATCTGGCCATTCAAAACAAGCTTTTCATGAATTCAGACTTGGGCACTGCTTTTTCTTTAATTTAACTCAAAATTAGTTTTTCATTTGATTCCACTTTCAAAGAAGAGTAAGGGACTTTAAAAAATTTTCTCTTCAGGCTCTGCATCTTATATTTTACTAAACTACATATAATCAAGATTATATACAAAGTTCAAGTGTTATATCCAGGTTATTTGCTTGTCTACATGTTTCTGATCCAAACCTTAGTACCTGTTACCAAAGAACAGGTGGAGAATAGGTGAATAGGTATGTCTCCTTTGGGCTGGGAGGGTAGGGTCCTTGGACGTAAGGGTGGGAATCAAGACCAGTGAAACATAAGACATGAAAAAAAGGGAAACTGGGAAAGACAGATGCCCAATCTTAAAGCATATGGCCATACTCAATGTACAGAACTTATTTTTAGGATAGGGCTTTGAAAGAATAATGAAACGGGTATTACTACAAGTCAATAGGCATAATCTCTCCATCTACACTAAATCAGATCAATTATCTTCATGAGCTCATCACCAGTGATTGTGGTGTTCTCTATTACATGCTCTCCCATCTCCCTCCAAGTCTTCCCACTTCTTCCTTTGCTTCATCCTTTTTTCCTATTCCAAGGCCAGTACTTAACAACCACAGTAACCCTGTGCCATTGTACTATTGCTCTAGTTTGTCTGTCTGCCTCTACCTTTTTTCTTATGCAATGAATCCTACATCCCATCATTGAGCTGTTTTCCTAAAACTCCATTTTTTCATCATGTTAGTGCCATGGATAACAACCAGCAATGGCTTCCTATTGTCCACTAGGGAGCTAACTCCCCTTCATCTGGCTCTGCCTTCATTCCTAGAGCAGAATTCCCCACCACTCCCTCTGAGGGAACAGTCTCCCCTTGATAGTCCATAAAGACATTTTTCTATTGTAAGCCTCTCATGTTAAGGTTCTGAGTGATCACCTCTGGTAGGTGAGAGGGGAAGAAGACAAAGAATCTCCACAAAGGGGGGTATCTAGAGCTGGGAAAAAGCAGCCATTCCTTGAACTTAAGGTCCATCAGACATCAGGGTGCTGGGTGGCTCAGTCAGTTAAGCATCTGACTCTCGATTTTGGCTCAGGTCATGATCTCACAATGGTGAGTTCAAGCCTGAGTCGTACTCCACGCTGAGTGTGGAGCCTGCTTGGGATTCTCTCTTTCCCCTCTCTCTCTCTCTCTGCCCTTCCCCCACTCACTTACATTCTCTCTGGCTCTCTCTCTCAAAATAAGTAAGTAAACATTTTTTCTCAAAAAAAGATCCATCAGATGTCTTTGCTCTGCAAAGACTGACAGTAGGCGATCCTTACCTCCCAGACTGGAAACAGGAATTCAGCAGGGTGTTCTATTTGGGCGGAGATGGAAAGCCGAGCCTTCTGTTGGCTGGGGCATGGAAGAGGCTCAGGGCACATCCTCCACTACCCACAGGCTCCAGGAAAGTCAAATATGATGTTAGCTTAGCTGCAAACCCAGAATCATGGGGACAGAGCCGGATGTCACCTTGGGCCATAACTGAATATCCATCAGGTAAACTTCAGATGCACCTCATATGCCAAGACTTTTGGCAAGTATTTTCTGACCTTACATCTTATCCATATGACCTCCACCAAACTCCCTTAGCATCCCCCATTATCTAAATCTTCCCTCACAGAAGACAGTTATCTGATTCCCTGTCTGTTTCCTCCATGAGAGAGCTCTGTGAAAGCTCATCACACAATGCCTGGTATGTGGAGCAGTTCAGTGAATGAAACCAAGCAGTTCTGAAAGGAGAATCAGGGGAGGAGTGGGTGGATTGGAAGCTTTTCTTGTGAGAAAGACTTTGTCTTACACATCTTCTCTGAGCCTAGCTCTGGACGGCACATAAAAGCGGCACTTGCTCAGTGAGTCAGTGACTGAGAGGCTAATGCTGTTTTTCATATTTCAGTGTTCCTTTCATTTCTTTCTCAGATTACATGTGAACGTCCAACACTGTTACTACTAGATCTCTAAGAACTGTATTTTCAAAATTAATCGTTACAAATTTTCACACGTGCTGTCTTAGTGCAACTATCATATTGTTCAAACACATTTTAGCATCCCGTATCATAGTGCATGTGATTTTGCAGTCTTTGCCAAGTTGTCTGTGACCTGATTTCTGGATGGGGCTATGGCAGCACCACACAGCTCCCCTAATTGCATGCACTGGTGGTGAGAGAGAGGGGTGGGCCTTTTTGTGTACACAGTTTCTCTCTGATGCACACGTACTCCGATTCAGAGCACGGCTTCAGCTGCTGGTTGGGGAAATCTGGCCCGCAGGTCTGACTTCAAAAACATAAAAAAGAGACCTCCCAATTCTGGTTTCCACTTTGGCCTTAACTAGCTCCTATTGTGCTCCATATGGCAGGACATATGTTTCTCACCGCACAAATTTAAAACATCTGAAAATAATATTTCCCCAGTTGTGCAGCCATTAGGGATGAGGTAGCATTTTCTGAGCAAAAGCTCGAGTCAATGGTGAACCTAAGAGGCGGCATCAAAAGGACAATGGCCGCCACTCAGCGTGGCTTTCCTCAATTCCGAGAACAACATACATGTCCATGGGATGAGGAGGGTAGCAGAGCAAGGTTAGCTACCACCCCCAGCCTCCCCACAGGCCCAGGACACATTTTCCTGCCCTAAATATGAGCTTCAAAGCAAAAAAGAACAAACCACAAATATTATTAAAAAAATTTAAAAACCCACCCACCAGTATTGCTATATACATATTTTATTAGACTAATCTTTGTGATCTTACCTTTATATTTCTTAAAGGAAATTTTTGGCCCTGGAGAGTTTCAGATACATTCTAGAAGAAAAGGCAAAATGCCCTTCCTATAAATTACCCTGAATTGGGCTTTTAAAAACAAGACAACAGGCCCCAAAATGGAGTTGCTTATGCTCAGCTCCATGTCACCAAACAGATTTAACTTCATTACAGTTTCACCTCTGCCAGAACTGGAATCTTAAACCAGTCAATCAGGAATCATCCGATCAGTACCAGTTAGGTAATCTGCGTGATATATCCGTGCCATTCCCTCAAAGAAAGGAACCTTGTAATAACCAGTCTGCCTTTTTGCTTGTATAACTTCTTTGTTTCTGCCCCCTTGTGCCTATAAAGGTCTTTCATTTTGTACAGCAATTAGAGTTCCTTTCTCTCCACTAGATTGGATATTGCACTTTCAAATTGGTTTTTGCTCAAATAAACTTAAAAAAAATTTTAAGATACCTCAGTTTATCTTTTAACAGGCTGCCCCAGGCCTGGCTGCAGCCAGAGGAAACAGCTCAGATGAGAAGGTGTTACAGTTTTGTGTTGGTGTGGTCGTGTAATTCTTAGCAATTCAGGAAGCGGAGTCGGTTGGCAAGGAGACTGAAGGCTTCAGGTGGGAGACATTTAAAGACTCAGAGTTATGAAGGGGTAAAATGCAGAGAGAACACTGCTAAATCCCAAGATTGCCCAATTAATAATGGACGCTGAGCTGGCAGCTGAATAAAGCATCCTATAACAGGCCTGGGATGAAGGGCGTCTTCTCTTGAAATTCCCAATCAAGGGAGCTCTGCAGAGTCAGTACACAGCCACCCCAGAAAGACAGCTTCAAGTAAGCCAAGAGAGCTGCCCAGGATCCAGATTGGAAGACAGAAAGAGAATGAAAGAGAGAAGGAAGGAAAGGAGAAAAGGAGGAAAGGAAGACGGAGGGAAAGGAGGAAGGGAGAAAGGGAGAGAGTGGGGGAGAGATGGCGAAGGCCTAAAAGAAGGTCAAATTCCAAACCTACTTCAGATACAGAGCAAGAGCACTGTGTCCTCTCTCACCTAAAGGACCACCTGACACTTCAGGTCCCTCTCTTCTACTTTAGTTTTCTGAAAATACCACATATTTCTCTTACTTCCCTTGTTTTCTTCCTCCTGAACTAGAACATTAACTCTGTGAAGGTAGGGAATAGTATTTATTTTGTTCACTGTGCTGTATCATCTAAGGTGTCAGAAAAATTGCTCTCATTCCAGGCTGACTCTCCTGCCCTTGAGCTGATGATGAAGGTACAGTCAAGTGCAGAAGAGGTGGCAAATGAGGGGATCAGGGGACTTCTGGAAGCCTGTACTTGTGAGGAGGCTTCTCTCCCCAAAGAAGGCAGCGGCACAGGGCTCCCAAAACATCCCTAGGCCTCAGGGCTCCTGGCCAAGCTCAGGCTAAACACTGCTCCACATGCTGCCATTCAGTTCTCACAGCAGCCCTACAATACAAGCACTATTTTCAACTTTATATTTCATGAAAGATAACTGAGGAGCAGAGAGCTGAAGAATTAGGCTGAGCCATATGAAATTGTCATTTTAGTGGTTAAAAATTATAAAATATTGTCATTATCATATGGTTTAACCTAACTGTGTGCCCAAGATAACAAATTCCTTAAGCAGCAGAAATGCATATTGCAAGTGCAAGGCTGTCTGACTCAGGAGCCCAAGTTCAAGGGCAAAGCCATTCCAGGTGGAAGGACACC